>NW_028175650.1:95000-154807 GCF_949987555.1 Borostomias antarcticus
GATACCACACTACTAGAGATACCACACTACTAGATACCACACTACTAGAGATACCACACTACTAGAGATACCACACTACTAGATATACCACACTACTAGAGATATCACACTACTAGAGATACCACACTACTAGAGATATCACACTACTAGATACCACACTACTAGAGATATCACACTACTAGAGATACAACACTACTAGAGATACCACACTACTAGAGATACCACACTACTAGATATACCACACTACTAGATATATCACACTACTAGAGATACCACACTACTTGAGATACCACACTACTAAAGATACCACACTACTAGAGATACCACAACACTACTAGAGATACCACACTACTAGATACAACACTACTAGATACCACACTACTAGAGATACCACACTACTAGAGATACCACACTACTAGAGATACCACACTACTAGATACCACACTACTAGAGATATCACACTACTAGAGATACCACACTACTAGAGATACCACACTACTAGAGATACCACACTACTAGAGATATCACACTACTAGATATACCACACTACTAGAGATAACACACTACTAGAGATACCACACTACTAGAGATACCACACTACTAGATACCACACTACTAGAGATATCACACTACTAGAGATACCACACTACTAGAGATATCACACTATTAGAGATACCACACTACTAGAGATACCACACTACTAGATATACCACACTACTAGAGATACCACACTAGAGATACCACACTACTAGATATACCACACTACTAGAGATATCACACTACTAGAGATACCACACTACTAGAGATATCACACTACTAGATATACCACACTACTAGATACCACACTACTAGAGATACCACACTACTAGATACCACACTACTAGAGATACCACACTACTAGATACCACACTACTAGAGATACCACACTACTATATACCACACTACTAGAGATACCACACTACTAGAGATACCACACTACTAGAGATACCACACTACTAGATACCACACTACTAGAGATACCACACTACTAGAGATACCACACTACTATATACCACACTACTAGAGATACCACACTACTAGAGATACCACACTACTAGATACCACACTACTAGAGATACCACACTACTAGAGATACCACACTACTAGATATACCACACTACTAGAGATACCACACTACTAGATATCACACTACTAGAGATACCACACTACTAGAGATATCACACTACTAGAGATACCACACTACTAGAGATACCGCACTACTAGAGATATCACACTACTAGATATACCACACTACTAGAGATACCACATTACTAGATACCACACTACTAGAGATACCACACTACTAGAGATGCCACACTACTAGAGATATCACACTACTAGATACCACACTACTAGAGATACCACACTACTAGAGATACCACACTACTAGATATACCACTACTAGAGATACCACACTACTAGATACCACACTACTAGAGATACCACACTACTAGATACCACACTACTAGAGACCACACTACTAGAGATACCACACTACTAGAGATACCACACTACTAGAGATACCACACTACTAGAGATACCACACTACTAGAGATATCACACTACTAGATACCACACTACTAGAGATACCACACTACTAGAGATGCCACACTACTAGATACCACACTACTAGAGATACCACACTACTAGAGATACCACACTACTAGATATCACACTACTAGAGATACCACACTACTAGAGATATCACACTACTAGAGATACCACACTACTAGAGATACCACACTACTAGAGATACCACACTACTAGAGATATCACACTACTAGAGATGCCACACTACTAGAGATACCACACTACTAGAGATACCACACTACTAGAGATACCACACTACTAGAGATATCACACTTCTAGAGATATCATACTACTAGAGATACCACACTACTAGAGATACCACACTACTAGAGATATCACACTACTAGATACCACACTACTAGATATACCACACTACTAGAGATACCACACTACTAGAGATATCACACTACTAGAGATACCACACTACTAGATACCACACTACTAGAGATACCACACCACTAGAGATATCACACTACTAGAGATACCACACTACTAGAGATATCACACTACTAGAGATACCACACTACTAGAGATACCACACTACTAGATACCACACTACTAGAGATACCACTACTAGAGATATCACACTACTAGAGATACCACACTACTAGAGATACCACACTACTAGATACCACACTACTAGAGATACCACACTACTAGAGATACCACACTACTAGAGATATCACACTACTAGATACCACACTACTAGAGATACCACACTACTAGAGATACCACACTACTAGATACCACACTACTAGAGATACCACACTACTAGAGATACCACACTACTAGAGATACCACACTACTAGAGATATCACACTACTAGAGATATCACACTACTAGATACCACTCTACTAGATACCACACTACTAGATACCACACTACTAGAGATATCACACTACTAGAGATACCACACTACTAGATATACCACACTACTAGAGATATCACACTACTAGAGATACCACACTACTAGATACCACACTACTAGAGATACCACACTACTAGAGATATCACACTACTAGAGATACCACACTACTAGAGATATCACACTACTAGAGATACCACACTACTAGAGATATCACACTACTAGAGATACCACACTACTAGAGATACCACACTACTAGATACCACACTACTAGAGATACCACACTACTAGAGATATCACACTACTAGAGATACCACACTACTAGAGATACCACACTACTAGAGATATCACACTACTAGATACCACAGTACTAGAGATTTCCAAACTACTAGAGATACCACACTACTAGAGATATCACACTACTAGAGATACCACACTACTAGAGATACAACACTACTAGAGATACCACACTACTAGAGATACAACACTACTAGAGATATCACACTACTAGAGATACCACACTACTAGATACCACACTACTAGAGATACCACACTACTAGAGGTACCACACTACTAGATACCACACTACTAGAGATACAACACTACTAGAGATACCACACTACTAGATATACCACACTACTAGAGATATCACACTACTAGAGATATCACACTACTAGAGATACCACACTACTAGAGATACCACACTACTAGAGATATCACACTACTAGAGATACCACACTACTAGAGATATCACACTACTAGAGATACCACACTACTAGAGATACCACACTACTAGAGATATCACACTACTAGAGATACCACACTACTAGAGATACAACACTACTAGAGATATCACACTACTAGAGATACCACACTACTAGATACCACACAACTAGATACCACACTACTAGAGATACCACACTACTAGATACCACACTACTAGATACCACACTACTAGAGACCACACTACTAGAGATATCACACTACTAGAGATACCACACTACTAGAGATACCACACTACTAGAGATACCACACTACTAGAGATATCACACTACTAGATATACCACACTACTAGATACCACACTACTAGAGATATCACACTACTAGAGATACCACATTACTAGAGATACCACACTACTAGAGACATCACACTACTAGAGATACCACACTACTAGAGATACCACACTACTAGAGATACCACACTACTAGAGATACCACACTACTAGATACCACACTACTAGAGATATCACACTACTAGAGATACCACACTACTAGAGATACCACACTACTAGATACCACACTACTAGAGATACCACATTACTAGATACCACACTACTAGAGATACCACACTACTAGATATACCACTCAAAGAGATACCAGTCAGTCACCTGAGAAGCTCTCCTGTCAGTTCCCCCCTACCTGGTCACTCTATACACATGACAGCTGTTGCCATACCTGCTGTGACTCACACACACACACACACACACACACACACACACACACACACACGGATAACAGTAGACTCCGGGGGAGGTACAGTCATTGAAGCATCATGCATGTTTTATCACTCGAACCTCAGACCGCCTCCATCACACAGACCACTGCTCTGTCTCCCAGCAACACAACCAACTAGACACACACACACACACAACTAACTAGACACACGCACAAACACACAACCAACTAGACACACACAAACACACAACCAACTAGACACACGGACAAACACACAACCAACTAGACACACACAAACACACAACCAACTAGACACGCACAAACACACAACCAACTAGACACGCACAATCACACAACCAACTAGACACACGCACAAACACACAACCAACTAGACACACAAACACACAACCAACTAGACACGCACACAAACACACACACAATCAACTAGACACACACAAACACACAACCAACTAGACACACACAAACACACAACCAACTAGACACACACAAACACACAACCAACTAGACACACACACAAACACACAACCAACTAGACACACACAAACACACAACCAACTAGACACACACAAACACACAACCAACTAGACACACACAAACACACAACCAACTAGACACACACAAACACACAACCAACTAGACACACGCACAAACACACAACCAACTAGACACACGCATAAACACACAACCAACTAGACACACGCACAAACACACAACCAACTAGACACACACACAACACACAACCAACTAGACACACGCACAAACACACAACCAACTAGACACACGCACAAACACACAACCAACTAGACACACGCACAAACACACAACCAACTAGACACACGCACAAACACACAACCAACTAGACACACACACAACACACAACCAACTAGACACACGCACAAACACACAACCAACTAGACACACACAAACACACAACCAACTAGACACACACACAAACACACAACCAACTAGACACGCACAAACACACAACCAACTAGACACACACAAACACACAACCAACTAGACACACACAAACACACAACCAACTAGACACGCACAAACACACAACCAACTAGACACACGCACAAACACACAACCAACTAGACACACGCACAAACACACAACCAACTAGACACACGCACAAACACACAACCAACTAGACACGCACAAACACACAACCAACTAGACACACACACAAACACACAACCAACTAGACACACGCACAAACACACAACCAACTAGACACACACACAAACACACAACCAACTAGACACACACAAACACACAACCAACTAGACACACGCACAAACACACAACCAACTAGACACACACACAAACACACAACCAACTAGACAAACACACAACCAACTAGACACACACACACACACAACCAACTAGACACGCACACAAACACACAACCAACTAGACACACACACAAACACACAACCAACTAGACACACACAAACACACAGCCAACTAGACACACGCACAAACACACAACCAACTAGACACACACACAAACACACAACCAACTAGACACACACAAACACAACCAACTAGACACGCACAAACACACAACCAACTAGACACACACAACCAACTAGACACACTTTTTATAAAAGTTATGTAAAAATGTGGTTACCTGGTGGTGCAGGTAATCAGTTAAATCAGTTATTGAATTTACGTTCAGTAATTGAACAATTGAAATACTCCTGTTTTGAAATTATACCTACAGTATAGGTGTCTCAGTAATTACCCATCATATATGTGGCCATTGGCGATTTTATAGGGGGGGCAAGTGCCCCCCCTGATTGGACAGCCCAACTCTGCTCAGATTCTTAAAAGAAAAAAAAATTTTTTTTACTAATTAACACAATTATTAAATACATAATTGTGGTTTGTACTAGTTTGTGTTAGATCATCATTCATTTTAAAAGTGAATTTATTACTTAAACTAGGCTACCTTTAAAAAAATATATATATTCATAATAGACTAATGGCACAACTCGTCCGTCGAAAAAAATGAGATCTGACTGTACTGCTCAGTGCTCAACAAGCTACAACTAGCCAACCTGCTCACAATGGCAAAAAGAGCTATAAAAACAATTTACTATCGGAGCTAGCACTAGCACTAGCAACATCACCATCGGCAAGGAAGCTAGCATCAGCAGGCAGTTGCAGTGTGATGTTGTGATGTTGGGTATGGCCTAGTGCTCGGTCATAAAGTCATATTGACATGCTCATGGTGTCTAGATGAAGTTTGATGCGTTGTACATATTGAATTGTCTTACGGATTTCTTATTAGCATACTGTTCACAACTGGTATTATTTGTAAATAGATGGGACGAGACGGCAGAACTGTTTTTTTTCTCACGTCAAAATGTTGCCCCCCCTACTCTCAGAGGGTAAAATCGCCTATGTATGTGGCTATACTTTGCATGTATTTACCAGGTAAATGTTTAGTAATTGGGGGACTATGAAAGGAAGGGTTACCAAAAAAATTTTCAGAGTAAGTTAATTTAGCACTAGAAATCCATAAGCATAAGGCCAAAGGGCCCAGGATATAGACAATAAACTACCGGTGGAATGGTGGTGGAGCAATAGCGGTATCTATTACGGATTACTAGTGGGCCGCTGTCCCTGACGCTAATAATCCACCAGAGGTCCGCTTGCCATTCGATGAGCAAATGGCCAGGAATCCGCCAGCTCGTCCATCGGGGACCCGCTGTAGGTCCGCTAGTAATGTGTTATATTCAGCTGGAGGTCCACCAACTCGTCCATCGGGGACCCGCTGTAGGTCCGCTAGTAATGTGTTATATTCAGCTGGAGGTCCACCAACTCGTCCATCGGGGACCCGCTGTAGGTCTGCTAGCCTTGTGTCATCTGGGTTTATCCCTTACCTTTGTCCAGAAACAAAAGTTGAACCAATTGCAGCAAAATAGCTAACGTTACAGGAATCATCAGTGTAACTGCTTTAGCCACTGACCGCTACCATTAATGTTATGGAAGCTGCTGCTAGTTGTTGTGAGCTCATGAGCTAACTGGCTATCCTGGTCTTATTGTTCTGGATTAGCATTGGAACTGATGTGTGCAGGCGACAAGACCCATCTTTATTTATCAGACATTATTTCAAGTCATTTCCATTCACAGCTATTTGTGGCATGACTAGCTTCCGTCCTACCAGTCCTGAACAGAAACAAGCCAGTCACACACATTAGCCAGTCTGGACCTGGCCTAGTTTTTCAAAGGCCTCCGGATCTGCCTATTACTAGGTAAATTAAACCTCCGGGTTCGAGCCTCATTTTGGCCTCGGTAGTGTAACTGCTAGGTGCAAACGGGGGTGAAAACGCCAAAAAACGCAGTGTAATCCAGACCTAAGGCTATGGGTTCTCTCCTGTATGAACACACTGGTGTGTTTTTAAGTTTCCTGATTGACTGAAGTTCTTCCCACACTGGTCACAGTGGTATGGCTTCTCTCCTGTATGAACACGCTGGTGTGAATTTAAGTTGTTTAACTGAGTGAAGTTCTTCCCACACTGGTCACAGTGGTATGGCTTCTCTCCTGTATGAACACGCTGGTGTGTATTTAAGTTTTTTAACTGAGTGAAGTTCTTTCCACACTGGTCACAGTGGTATGGCTTCTCTCCTGTATGAACACGCTGGTGTGACTTTAAGTCTCCTGACGTAGTGAAGTTCTTCCCACACTGGTCACAGTGGTATGGCTTCTCTCCTGTATGAACACGCTGGTGTGTCTTTGACTCTCCTGACGTAGTAAAGTTCTTCCCACACTGGTCACAGTGGTATGGCTTCTCTCCTGTATGAAAACGCTGGTGTGTCTTTAACTCTCCTGACCTAGTGAAGTTCTTCCCACACTGGTCACAGTGGTATGGCTTCTCTCCTGTATGAACACGCTGGTGTGAATTTAAGCTGTTTAACTGAGTGAAGTTCTTCCCACACTGGTCACAGTGGTATGGCTTCTCTCCTGTATGAACACGCTGGTGTGTATTTAAGTTGTTTAACTGAGTGAAGTTCTTTCCACACTGGTCACAGTGGTACGGCTTCTCTCCTGTATGAACACGCTGGTGTATCTTTAACTCTCCTGACTGAATGAAGTTCTTCCCGCACTGGTCACAGTGGTATGGCCTCTCATCTGTATGAACACGCTGGTGTACCTTTAACTTTCCTGACTCAGTGAAGTTCTTTCCACACTGGTCACAGTGGTATGGCCTCTCTCCTGTATGAAAACGCTGGTGTGTCTTCAACACTAATGATGTAGTGAAGTTCTTTCCACACTGGTCACAGTGGTATGGCTTCTCTCCTGTATGAACACGCTGGTGTGACTTTAAGTGTCCTGCTTGAATGAAGTTCTTCCCACACTGGTCACAGTGGTATGGCTTCTCTCCTGTATGAACACGCTGGTGTGTCTTTAAGTCTCCTGACTGAATGAAGTTCTTCCCGCACTGGTCACAGTGGTATGGCCTCTCATCTGTATGAACACGCTGGTGTACCTTTAAATCTCCTGACCTAGTGAAGTTCTTCCCACACTGGTCACAGTGGTATGGCTTCTCTCCTGTATGAATACGCTGGTGTGTCTTTAAGTGTGCTGACTTACTGAAGTTCTTGCCACACTGGACACAGTGGTATGGCTTCTCTCCTGTATGAACCCGCTGGTGTGTCTTTAAATGTCCTGACTGAATGAAGTTCTTCCCGCACTGGTCACAGTGGTACGGTCTTGGCTTGTCTGTGTGTCTCTGTCTCTGGGTGGGAGCTGGGGTGAGGGGGGTGTTGGAGGTGGTGATAGGGAGTGATTGAGAGGAGACAGATGAGGAGAGAGTCTCTGGTCTGATCTCTCCGCTCCTCAGCAGAGAGACGTAGAGGTTGTCATGGCTCCTCTTGAGGTGCTTGTGGAGGTAGATCTGGGAGGTGTAGGTGAATGCGCACTCAGAGCAGGAGAACACCTGAGTCTGGGACAAGTCTGACATCACTCCTGGGAAAGGAGAAAAAAATAATAAGGATTCTCACACCTGTAGTACAAGTTCAAATACTGTATAGAGTGATTATATGTAGCTAGTGGGGGCGAAACATAACAACACCACAACTTCAGATTGAGGACAGGAGAGAGAAAGATATGCAAGAGGTTCCTCTGGCTGAGAGAGAGTGAGGGAGAGTGACAGAGGAGAGAGAGAGAGGAGTGAAAAAAAGAAAAGAGGAGAGAGAGAAGAGAAAACAAGCATGAATACGTTGAAGACCATGGCATTAGCTAACTCAGCTAGAATAAGCTAGCCAGCACTCATTAACGTTAGTCAAGCTACCATGTTCCAGGGCAACTAACAGCCTTCCATTCTGATCATAGCTAGTGTGCCTGGCTAACATCGGCAATTTGTGTGCTGCCCAACAGCGATTTGCACAGGCGCCGTTGCTGTTCGTGACGTAGCGTCCCGTTTCCTTGCATCCATGAGTGTCCTGAATTTCTCGTTGTATGAACAGGTCTTGTCTGCTGGCTGGCACCATGGGAAAAAGACAGAGGAGAGGAGAGAGGGAAGGATGGTAGAGGAGAGCTACTTGGACAGCGGTTACTATTATGACCAGCAGACCTCTGGTTCTTTCAGCTTTAAGGAAAGAGGTGGATGAGAGAGAGATGGAGGAGAAGACAGAGGGAAGAAGAGTTGAGGACAGATACCTCTAGCGGTGCTCTTTTTGTCCCAGAAGTAGTCGAAGGAGATGCTCTTGTATCTGTACTCCTGTCCGTACCAGACCAGCAGCTCCTCCCCGACAGCCAGCAGCCGACAGCAGCGAAACAGGATCCCTCCACGGTACTGAAACGCTACCAGGTTCTGCTCTTCCTCAGTACGGGCACAGTTCACATACCTGGGGGAGAGAGGGGGTGGGTTCATAAGAACAAACAGGTGAGGGAGGGAGAGACGGGAGGAAGGAAGGATGAAGGAAGAGAGGGAGGGAGAAAACAAAGTGGGTGAGATGTAGGGACTGACTGTATGGAGGGAGAGAAACATTCAAGACTGGAGAGATGGTTTATCTGAAGTGAGAGAGAGGAGGGGTGCAATGTACTCGGTTCCTCACCTCATCCAGTTGGAGTGCGTCTCTCTTTTGGCATCGATGTACTCGTCATCACAGTTTCTGCTCTTGATCTGAGAACACAGAGACGTCTTCAATTTAATTCCTTCATCAAACATTATTTCATGAGGATCATCAGAACACCTGTTCACACACACACACCGCCCTCATACCCAACACACACACACACACACACACACACACACACACACACACACCGCCCTCATACCCACCACCCAGCAGTACACACACACACACACCACCCTCATACCCACCACCCAGGAGTACACACACACACACACACACACACACACACACACACAAACACACACACACCGCCCTCATACCCACCACCCAGGAGTACACACACACACACACACACATACACACACACCGCCCTCATACCCACCACCCAGGAGTATCCGCTCTTGATGGCCTCCTCCTTCTCCATCACCTCCCCCTCGTAGGGGCCGTAGTGGGTTCCCTTGGCAACCGCCTCCCCACAGTTGAAGACTCCCAGCCCCACCCCGGGTATCCGTGACCTCTTGACCTCCAGGCCGTGTGGGAGGGTCAGTCTGGCCCGGTCAGACCCCCCCAGGACCACCGGGGTGTCCGGTATGAAGAGGGGGGGTCCGTGGAGCTCACACTCCTCCAGGAAGAAAGACTCACACTCCTCACAGTCTGGAGAGGACAGGAGAGGGGGAGGAGAGACGTAGTGCATTAGAGAGAGAGAAAGAGAGAGGTAGAGATGGAGAGAGAAAAGGAGGTTAGAGAGAGAGAGAGAGAGAGAGTGAGTGAGTGAGTGAGTGAGTGAGTGAGTGAGTGAGTGAGTGAGTGAGTGAGTGAGTGAGTGAGTGAGTGTGTGTGTGACTAAAGCCGGGTTGACAGCTAAAAGGAGACAGTAGTTCCAGAATGTCTGTGCCGTCGTTGAACAGCAGTTCTAGAATGTTCAAAGTTCCAATTTGGCAAAACTGAACTGTGAACCTACGAGAGAGAGAGAGACTGAGGAGAGAGATACAGAGAGAGAGACTGAGGAGAGAGATACAGAGAGAGAGAGACTGAGGAGAGAGATACAGAGAGAGAGACTGAGGAGAGAGATACAGAGAGAGAGACTGAGGAGAGAGATACAGAGAGAGAGAGACTGAGGAGAGAGATACAGAGAGAGAGACTGAGGAGAGAGATACAGAGAGAGAGACTGAGGAGAGAGATAACCAGAGAGAGAGACTGAGGAGAGAGATAACCAGAGAGAGAGAGACTGAGGAGAGAGATACAGAGAGAGAGACTGAGGAGAGAGATACAGAGAGAGAGACTGAGGAGAGAGATACAGAGAGAGAGAGACTGAGGAGAGAGATACAGAGAGAGAGACTGAGGAGAGAGATACAGAGAGAGAGACTGAGGAGAGAGATAAACAGAGAGAGAGACTGAGGAGAGAGATAACCAGAGAGAGAGAGACTGAGGAGAGAGATACAGAGAGAGAGACTGAGGAGAGAGATAAACAGAGAGAGAGACTGAGGAGAGAGATACAGAGAGAGAGAGACTGAGGAGAGAGATAACCAGAGAGAGAGACTAAGGATTGGTCAACAGAGAGAAATAGAGAAAGACAGAAAAGAGAGAGCAGCTCTCTTACAGAGGTAGTGGTCATCTTCTGGCTCCTTCTGCTCAGTGTCGTT
The DNA here is from genome assembly GCF_949987555.1 of Borostomias antarcticus. Classification (NCBI taxonomy): domain Eukaryota; kingdom Metazoa; phylum Chordata; class Actinopteri; order Stomiiformes; family Stomiidae; genus Borostomias; species Borostomias antarcticus. The sequence goes on from NW_028175650.1 coordinate 106,710, forward strand.
GACTCTGGCTCTGTCTCTCAGGTTCCTCGCTCTGCGGTATAGGTTCACCTCTGACCTCTGGTTCACCTCTGACCTCTGCTTCACCTCTAACACATCTGACACACACACGCGCGCACACACACGCACACACACAAACACACACACACGCAGAGAGACACACACACGTTACATGGGGTTAACATGCCACACACACAGGGTTATCATGTCACTCAGTGAAACTGACAAGAGTACACTCACACACCCCACTAACACTAACAGTATAACGCTGCAACTTGGGGAGATGCGTAGAAAACAACACAGAAACACCTTTGAGAGGACAGGGATCCCAGGCCGACACCGTCAGCATAACATTACACTACAGTAGTGACTACTACTACAGTACTATTACCACACAATAGCCTCCTACTATAGTACTACTCTACTAGTACTACTTGTACTCTGTATGCGTACGTTGAGAGGGTGTCTCCAGATGAGGGGTCAACTCCACCCAGTCACTGAGCCCAGGAAGGGGGGGCAGGTCCGCCATCTTGGATCCCCCTCGATGCATGAAGGCTGGGGCTGTCGACTTCAGACCTGCAACACACAGGGAGGAGAGGGAGGGGGAGGAGAGAGAGATGGAGGAGGAGAGAGATGGAGGAGGAGAGAGATGGAGGAGGAGAGAGAGGAGGAGGAGAGAGAGATGGAGGAGGAGAGAGATGGAGGAGGAACGAGAGGATGAGGAGAGAGAGATGGAGGAGAGAGATGGAGGAGGAAAGAGATGGGGAGGAGAGAGAGATGGAGGAGGAGAGAGATGGGGAGGAGAGAGATGGAGGAGAGAGAGAGGGGGAGGAGGAGAGAGAGATGGAGGAGGAGAGAGATGGGGAGGAGAGAGAGATGGAGGAGAGAGATGGAAGAGGAGAGAGATGGAAGAGGAGAGATGGAGGAGGAGAGAGAGATGGAGGAGGAGAGAGATGGAGGAGAGAGATGGAGGAGGAGAGAGAGATGGAGGAGAGAGATGGAGGAGAGAGAGATGGAGGAGGAGAGAGAGATGGAGGAGAGAGATGGAGGAGGAGAGAGAGATGGAGGAGGAGAGAGATGGAGGAGAGAGATGGAGGAGAGAGAGATGGAGGAGAGAGATGGAGGAGGAGAGAGAGATGGGGAGGAGAGAGGTGGAGGAGGAGAGAGAGATGGGGAGGAGAGAGAGGTGGAGGAGGAGAGAGAGATGGAAGAGGAGAGAGATGGAGGAGAGAGATGGAGGAGGAGAGAGAGATGGGGAGGAGAGAGAGGTGGATGAGGAGAGAGAGATGGAAGAGGAGAGAGATGGAGGAGAGAGATGGAGGAGGAGAGAGAGATGGAGGAGGAGAGAGATGGAGGAGGAGAGAGAGAGATGGGGAGGAGAGAGAGATGGGGAGGAGAGAGAGATGGGGAGGAGAGAGAGATGGGGAGGAGAGAGAGATGGAGGAGGAGAGAGATGGGGAGGAGAGAGAGATGGAGGAGGAGAGAGATGGAGGAGGAGAGAGATGGAGGAGGAGAGAGAGATGGAGGAGGAGAGAGAGATAGGGAGGAGAGAGAGATGGAGGAGGAGAGAGAGATGGAGGAGGAGAGAGATGGAGGAGGAGAGAGGGATGGAGGAGGAGAGAGAGATGGAGGAGGAGAGAGATGGAGGAGGAGAGAGATGGGGAGGAGAGAGAGATGGAGGAGGAGAGAGAGATGGAGGAGGAGAGAGAGATGGAGGAGGAGAGAGAGATGGAGGAGGAGAGAGAGATGGAGGAGGAGAGAGATGGAGGAGGAGAGAGAGATGGAGGAGGAGAGAGAGATGGAAGAGGAGAGAGAGATGGAGGAGGAGAGAGGGATGGAGGAGGAGAGAGGGATGGAGGAGGAGAGAGATGGGGAGGAGAGAGAGATGGAGGAGGAGAGAGAGATGGAGGAGGAGAGAGAGATAGGGAGGAGAGAGAGATGGAGGAGGAGAGAGAGATGGAAGAGGAGAGAGAGATGGAGGAGGAGAGAGATGGAGGAGGAGAGAAAGATGGAGGAGAGAGAGATGGAGGAGGAGAGAGTGATGGAGGAGGAGAGAGAGATGAGGAGAGAGATATGGGGAGGAGAGAGAGATGGAGGAGGAGAGAGATGGAGGAGGAGAGAGATGGAGGAGAGAGAGATGGGGGAGGAGAGAGATGGGGAGGAGAGAGAGATGGAGGAGGAGAGAGATGGGGAGGAGAGAGAGATGGAGGAGGAGAGAGAGATGGAGGAGGAGAGAGATGGGGGAGGAGAGAGATGGGGAGGAGAGAGAGATGGAGGAGGAGAGAGATGGAGGAGGAGAGAGATGGAGGAGAGAGAGATGGAGGAGGAGAGAGAGATGGAGGAGGAGAGAGATGGGGGAGGAGAGAGATGGGGAGGAGAGAGAGATGGAGGAGGAGAGAGAGATGGAGGAGGAGAGATGGGGGAGGAGAGATGGGGAGGAGAGAGAGATGGAGGAGGAGAGAGATGAGGAGGAGAGAGAGATGGAGGAGAGAGAGATGGGGAGGAGAGAGAGATAGAGGAGAGAGATGGGGAGGACAGTGTTGTGGAAAACTATATTTTTTAGATATTCTTTTGAAATGTGTCCATGTGATTGGACAGCCCAACTCTGCTCAGATTCTTAAAAGAAAAAAAATTTTTTTTTACTAATTAACACAATTATTAAATACATAATTGTGGTTTGTACTAGTTTGTGTTAGATCATCATTCATTTTAAAAGTGAATTTATTACTTAAACTAGGCTACCTTTAAAAAAAAATATATATTCATAATAGACTAATGGCACAACTCGTCCGTCGAAAAAAATGAGATCTGACTGTACTGCTCAGTGCTCAACAAGCTACAACTAGCCAACCTGCTCACAATGGCAAAAAGAGCTATAAAAACAATTTACTATCGGAGCTAGCACTAGCACTAGCAACATCACCATCGGCAAGGAAGCTAGCATCAGCAGGCAGTTGCAGTGTGATGTTGTGATGTTGGGTATGGCCTAGTGCTCGGTCATAAAGTCATATTGACATGCTCATGGTGTCTAGATGAAGTTTGATGCGTTGTACATATTGAATTGTCTTACGGATTTCTTATTAGCATACTGTTCACAACTGGTATTATTTGTAAATAGATGGGACGAGACGGCAGAACTGTTTTTTTTCTCACGTCAAAATGTTGCCCCCCCTACTCTCAGAGGGTAAAATCGCCTATGTATGTGGCTATACTTTGCATGTATTTACCAGGTAAATGTTTAGTAATTGGGGGACTATGAAAGGAAGGGTTACCAAAAAAATGTTCAGAGTAAGTTAATTTAGCACTAGAAATCCATAAGCATAGGGCCAAAGGGCCCAGGATATAGACAATAAACTACCGGTGGAATGGTGGTGGAGCAATAGCGGTATCTATTACGGATTACTAGTGGGCCGCTGTCCCTGACGCTAATAATCCACCAGAGGTCCGCTTGCCATTCGATGAGCAAATGGCCAGGAACCCACCAGCGGATTCGGCCGGAGGTCCGCCAGCTCGTCCATCGGGGACCCGCTGTAGGTCCGCTAGTAATGTGTTATATTCAGCTGGAGGTCCACCAACTCGTCCATCGGGGACCCGCTGTAGGTCCGCTAGTAATGTGTTATATTCAGCTGGAGGTCCACCAACTCGTCCATCGGGGACCCGCTGTAGGTCTGCTAGCCTTGTGTCATCTGGGTTTATCCCTTACCTTTGTCCAGAAACAAAAGTTGAACCAATTGCAGCAAAATAGCTAACGTTACAGGAATCATCAGTGTAACTGCTTTAGCCACTGACCGCTACCATTAATGTTATGGAAGCTGCTGCTAGTTGTTGTGAGCTCATGAGCTAACTGGCTATCCTGGTCTTATTGTTCTGGATTAGCATTGGAACTGATGTGTGCAGGCGACAAGACCCATCTTTATTTATCAGACATTATTTCAAGTCATTTCCATTCACAGCTATTTGTGGCATGACTAGCTTCCGTCCTACCAGTCCTGAACAGAAACAAGCCAGTCACACACATTAGCCAGTCTGGACCTGGCCTAGTTTTTCAAAGGCCTCCGGATCTGCCTATTACTAGGTAAATTAAACCTCCGGGTTCGAGCCTCATTTTGGCCTCGGTAGTGTAACTGCTAGGTGCAAACGGGGGTGAAAACGCCAAAAAACGCAGTGTAATCCAGACCTAAGGCTATGGGTTCTCTCCTGTATGAACACACTGGTGTGTTTTTAAGTTTCCTGATTGACTGAAGTTCTTCCCACACTGGTCACAGTGGTATGGCTTCTCTCCTGTATGAACACGCTGGTGTGAATTTAAGTTGTTTAACTGAGTGAAGTTCTTCCCACACTGGTCACAGTGGTATGGCTTCTCTCCTGTATGAACACGCTGGTGTGTATTTAAGTTTTTTAACTGAGTGAAGTTCTTTCCACACTGGTCACAGTGGTATGGCTTCTCTCCTGTATGAACACGCTGGTGTGACTTTAAGTCTCCTGACGTAGTGAAGTTCTTCCCACACTGGTCACAGTGGTATGGCTTCTCTCCTGTATGAACACGCTGGTGTGTCTTTGACTCTCCTGACGTAGTAAAGTTCTTCCCACACTGGTCACAGTGGTATGGCTTCTCTCCTGTATGAAAACGCTGGTGTGTCTTTAACTCTCCTGACCTAGTGAAGTTCTTCCCACACTGGTCACAGTGGTATGGCTTCTCTCCTGTATGAACACGCTGGTGTGAATTTAAGCTGTTTAACTGAGTGAAGTTCTTCCCACACTGGTCACAGTGGTATGGCTTCTCTCCTGTATGAACACGCTGGTGTGTATTTAAGTTGTTTAACTGAGTGAAGTTCTTTCCACACTGGTCACAGTGGTACGGCTTCTCTCCTGTATGAACACGCTGGTGTATCTTTAACTCTCCTGACTGAATGAAGTTCTTCCCGCACTGGTCACAGTGGTATGGCCTCTCATCTGTATGAACACGCTGGTGTACCTTTAACTTTCCTGACTCAGTGAAGTTCTTTCCACACTGGTCACAGTGGTATGGCCTCTCTCCTGTATGAAAACGCTGGTGTGTCTTCAACACTAATGATGTAGTGAAGTTCTTTCCACACTGGTCACAGTGGTATGGCTTCTCTCCTGTATGAACACGCTGGTGTGACTTTAAGTGTCCTGCTTGAATGAAGTTCTTCCCACACTGGTCACAGTGGTATGGCTTCTCTCCTGTATGAACACGCTGGTGTGTCTTTAAGTCTCCTGACTGAATGAAGTTCTTCCCGCACTGGTCACAGTGGTATGGCCTCTCATCTGTATGAACACGCTGGTGTACCTTTAAATCTCCTGACCTAGTGAAGTTCTTCCCACACTGGTCACAGTGGTATGGCTTCTCTCCTGTATGAATACGCTGGTGTGTCTTTAAGTGTGCTGACTTACTGAAGTTCTTGCCACACTGGACACAGTGGTATGGCTTCTCTCCTGTATGAACCCGCTGGTGTGTCTTTAAATGTCCTGACTGAATGAAGTTCTTCCCGCACTGGTCACAGTGGTACGGTCTTGGCTTGTCTGTGTGTCTCTGTCTCTGGGTGGGAGCTGGGGTGAGGGGGGTGTTGGAGGTGGTGATAGGGAGTGATTGAGAGGAGACAGATGAGGAGAGAGTCTCTGGTCTGATCTCTCCGCTCCTCAGCAGAGAGACGTAGAGGTTGTCATGGCTCCTCTTGAGGTGCTTGTGGAGGTAGATCTGGGAGGTGTAGGTGAATGCGCACTCAGAGCAGGAGAACACCTGAGTCTGGGACAAGTCTGACATCACTCCTGGGAAAGGAGAAAAAAATAATAAGGATTCTCACACCTGTAGTACAAGTTCAAATACTGTATAGAGTGATTATATGTAGCTAGTGGGGGCGAAACATAACAACACCACAACTTCAGATTGAGGACAGGAGAGAGAAAGATATGCAAGAGGTTCCTCTGGCTGAGAGAGAGTGAGGGAGAGTGACAGAGGAGAGAGAGAGAGGAGTGAAAAAAAGAAAAGAGGAGAGAGAGAAGAGAAAACAAGCATGAATACGTTGAAGACCATGGCATTAGCTAACTCAGCTAGAATAAGCTAGCCAGCACTCATTAACGTTAGTCAAGCTACCATGTTCCAGGGCAACTAACAGCCTTCCATTCTGATCATAGCTAGTGTGCCTGGCTAACATCGGCAATTTGTGTGCTGCCCAACAGCGATTTGCACAGGCGCCGTTGCTGTTCGTGACGTAGCGTCCCGTTTCGTTGCATCCATGAGTGTCCTGAATTTCTCGTTGTATGAACAGGTCTTGTCTGCTGGCTGGCACCATGGGAAAAAGACAGAGGAGAGGAGAGAGGGAAGGATGGTAGAGGAGAGCTACTTGGACAGCGGTTACTATTATGACCAGCAGACCTCTGGTTCTTTCAGCTTTAAGGAAAGAGGTGGATGAGAGAGAGATGGAGGAGAAGACAGAGGGAAGAAGAGTTGAGGACAGATACCTCTAGCGGTGCTCTTTTTGTCCCAGAAGTAGTCGAAGGAGATGCTCTTGTATCTGTACTCCTGTCCGTACCAGACCAGCAGCTCCTCCCCGACAGCCAGCAGCCGACAGCAGCGAAACAGGATCCCTCCACGGTACTGAAACGCTACCAGGTTCTGCTCTTCCTCAGTACGGGCACAGTTCACATACCTGGGGGAGAGAGGGGGTGGGTTCATAAGAACAAACAGGTGAGGGAGGGAGAGACGGGAGGAAGGAAGGATGAAGGAAGAGAGGGAGGGAGAAAACAAAGTGGGTGAGATGTAGGGACTGACTGTATGGAGGGAGAGAAAGATTCAAGACTGGAGAGATGGTTTATCTGAAGTGAGAGAGAGGAGGGGTGGAGATAGAGACCAATGTACTCGGTTCCTCACCTCATCCAGTTGGAGTGCGTCTCTCTTTTGGCATCGATGTACTCGTCATCACAGTTTCTGCTCTTGATCTGAGAACACAGAGACGTCTTCAATTTAATTCCTTCATCAAACATTATTTCATGAGGATCATCAGAACACCTGTTCACACACACACACACACACACACACACACACACACACACACACACACACACACACACACACACACACACACACACACCACCCTCATACCCACCACCCAGGAGTAAACACACACACACACACACACACACACACACACACACACCACCCTCATACACACACACACACACACACCGCCCTCATACCCACCACCCAGGAGTACACACACACACACACACACACACACACACACACACACCGCCCTCATACCCACCACCCAGGAGTACACACACACACACACACACACACACACACACACACACACACACACATACACACACACACACACACACACACACACACACACACACACACACACACAAACACACACACACACACACACACACCACCACCCTCATACCCACCACCCAGGAGAACACACACACACACACACACACACACACACACACACACACACACACACCCCTCATACCCACCACCCAGGAGTACACACACACACACACACACACACACACACACACACACACACACACACACACACCGCCCTCATACCCACCACCCAGGAGTATCCGCTCTTGATGGCCTCCTCCTTCTCCATCACCTCCCCCTCGTAGGGGCCGTAGTGGGTTCCCTTGGCAACCGCCTCCCCACAGTTGAAGACTCCCAGCCCCACCCCGGGTATCCGTGACCTCTTGACCTCCAGGCCGTGTGGGAGGGTCAGTCTGGCCCGGTCAGACCCCCCCAGGACCACCGGGGTGTCCGGTATGAAGAGGGGGGGTCCGTGGAGCTCACACTCCTCCAGGAAGAAAGACTCACACTCCTCACAGTCTGGAGAGGACAGGAGAGGGGGAGGAGAGACGTAGTGCATTAGAGAGAGAGAAAGAGAGAGAGTGAGTGAGTGAGTGAGTGAGTGAGTGAGTGAGTGAGTGAGTGAGTGAGTGAGTGAGTGAGTGAGTGAGTGAGTGAGTGAGTGAGTGAGTGAGTGAGTGAGTGAGTGAGTGAGTGTGACTAAAGCCGGGTTAACAGCTAAAAGGAGACAGTAGTTCCAGAATGTCTGTGCCGTCGTTGAACAGCAGTTCTAGAATGTTCAAAGTTCCAATTTGGCAAAACTGAACTGTGAACCTACGAGAGAGAGAGAGACTGAGGAGAGAGATACAGAGAGAGAGAGACTGAGGAGAGAGATACAGAGAGAGAGACTGAGGAGAGAGATACAGAGAGAGAGACTGAGGAGAGAGATACAGAGAGAGAGAGACTGAGGAGAGAGATACAGAGAGAGAGACTGAGGAGAGAGATACAGAGAGAGAGACTGAGGAGAGAGATACAGAGAGAGAGACTGAGGAGAGAGATACAGAGAGAGAGACTGAGGAGAGAGAACCAGAGAGAGACTGAGGAGAGAGATACAGAGAGAGATAACCAGAGAGAGAGAGACTGAGGAGAGAGAGAGACTAAGGATTGGTCAACAGAGAGAAATAGAGAAAGACAGAAAAGAGAGAGCAGCTCTCTTACAGAGGTAGTGGTCATCTTCTGGCTCCTTCTGCTCAGTGTCGTTGACTCTGGCTCTGTCTCTCAGGTTCCTCGCTCTGCGGTATAGGTTCACCTCTGACCTCTGGTTCACCTCTGACCTCTGCTTCACCTCTGACCTCTGCTTCACCTCTGACCTCTGCTTCACCTCTGACCTCTGCTTCACCTCTAACACATCTGACACACGCACGCACGCACAAACACACACAAACACACACACACACACACACACACAGAGAGACAGACACACGTTACATGGGGTTAACATGCCACACACACAGGGTTTTCATGTCACTCAGTGAAACTGACAAGAGTACACTCACACACCCCACTAACACTAACAGTATAACGCTGCAACTTGGGGAGATGCGTAGAAAACAACACAGAAACACCTTTGAGAGGACAGGGATCCCAGGCCGACACTGTCAGCATAACATTACACTACAGTAGTGACTACTACTACAGTACTATTACCACACAATAGCCTCCTACTATAGTACTACTCTACTAGTACTACTTGTACTCTGTATGCGTACGTTGAGAGGGTGTCTCCAGATGAGGGGTCCACTCCACCCAGTCACTGAGCCCAGGAAGGGGGGGCAGGTCCGCCATCTTGGATCCCCCTCGATGCATGAAGGCTGGGGCTGTCGACTTCAGACCTGCAACACACAGGGAGGAGAGGGAGGGGGAGGAGAGAGAGATGGAGGAGGAGAGAGACGGAGGAGAGAGAGATGGAGGAGGAAAGAGAGATGGAGGAGGAAAGAGATGGGGCGGAGAGAGAGATGGAGGAGAGAGATGGAGGAGGAGAGAGATGGGGAGGAGAGAGAGATGGAGGACAGAGAGATGGGGAGGAGAGAGATGGAGGAGAGATGGAGGAGGAGAGAGATGGAGGAGGAGAGAGATGGAGGAGGAGAGAGATGGGGAGGAGAGAGATGGAGGAGAGAGAGAGGGGGAGGAGAAGAGAGAGATGGAGGAGGAGATGGAAGAGGAGAGAGAGATGGAGGAGAGAGAGATGGAGGAGGAGAGAGAGAGAGATGGAGGAGGAGAGAGAGATGGAGGAGGAGAGAGATGGAGGAGAAGAGAGATGGAGGAGGAGAGAGAGATGGAGGAGGAGAGATGGAGGAGGAGAGAGAGAGAGATGGAGGAGGAGAGAGAGATGGAGGAGGAGAGAGAGATGGAGGAGGAGAGAGATGGAGAGGAGAGAGAGATGGAGGAGAGAGAGATGGGGGAGGAGAGAGAGATGGAGGAGAGAGATGGGGAGGACAGTGTTGTGGAAAACTATATTTTTTAGATATTCTTTTGAAATGTGTCCGTCTACCAGTGCAGCCTTGAGTCGGACACTCATTTGTCCTTCTTTTGAGGTCATCCCTACACAGTACTTGAGGTCTAACAAACGATTGGATGAAAGCAGAGTCAACTAGCTAAACGGTATTTCATTGGTTAAATAAAGGTATCATTATTATCCATGTGCTTGTTTCCACCACGTGATGGGAAGCACAGCCCCAGACCTGGTGCAGGGCGCTCTACTATTCAGGGCTAGAAGCCTCATACCGCCCTGCCAGGGACCAGTCATTGAGCCCATATCTGTACTCACTCTGTCAGCAGTAGCATGTCTACAGATACAAGTATTTCGTTAGTCACCGAAGGGAAGAACGTTCTGGAAAGGTGAAAGCCTTTTCTCCAAGATGGCTACACGTGCAGCCCCTCACACTTTATACTGTATAAAACACACTGTATTGCACTTCAATAGCACATATCCACAGATATATCCACTCCCCTGACTTCACCACCCTGATCACATGACCTCCCTCCAAGATAGAGTCACAGCCTTTGAGATCACGTGATCAGGGTGAAGCCAGGCTAGTGGACATCAGTGGATGTGTTCTAGTCCAACAGAGGTCATCAGGTGCTGGACTTTGCTATCTGAGGTAGGAGGTGCTGGCGTTTTTCAGCAGGCAGATTGCTTTTTGGCACTTGAAGCAATTAGTCTGCTGGCCGGTGGGTGAGGAGCAGTTATTCTACAGACAGCAGTCTCCTCCTCCCGGTGATGGATAGACTGGGTCTCTGATATGATGCCTGTTCCTCTCTGGTCTGCTGAGTCCCTCGGTCTCCTCCCTGTCTGGTCTCCCTGTCTGGTCTCTCTCTGGTCTGCTGAGTCCCCAGGTCTCCTCCCTGTCTGGTCTCCCTGTCTGGTCTCTCTCTGGTCTGCTGAGTCCCCAGGTCTCCTCCCTGTCTGGTCTCCCTGTCTGGTCTCTCTCTGGTCTGCTGAGTCCCCAGGTCTCCTCCCTGTCTGGTCTCCCTGTCTGGTCTCTCTCTGGTCTCTCTCTGGTCTGCTGAGTCCCTCGGTCTCCTCCCTGTCTGGTCTCCCTGTCTGGTCTCTCTCTGGTCTGCTGAGTCCCCAGGTCTCCTCCCTGTCTGGTCTCCCTGTCTGGTCTCTCTCTGGTCTGCTGAGTCCCCAGGTCTCCTCCCTGTCTGGTCTCCCTGTCTGGTCTCTCTCTGGTCTCTCTCTGGTCTGCTGAGTCCCTCGGTCTCCTCCCTGTCTGGTCTCTCTCTGGTCTGAGTCCCCAGGTCTCCTCCCTGTCTGGTCTCTCTCTGGTCTGCTGAGTCCCAGGTCTCCTCCCTGTCTGGTCTCTCTCTGGTCTGAGTCCCAGGTCTCCTCCCTGTCTGGTCTCTCTCTGGTCTCTCTCTGGTCTGAGTCCCCAGGTCTCCTCCCTGTCTGGTCTCTCTCTGGTCTGAGTCCCCAGGTCTCCTCCCTGTCTGGTCTCTCTCTGGTCTCTCTCTGGTCTGCTGAGTCCCCAGGTCTCCTCCCTGTCTGGTCTCTCTCTGGTCTCTCTCTGGTCTGAGTCCCCAGGTCTCCTCCCTGTCTGGTCTCTCTCTGGTCTGAGTCCCCAGGTCTCCTCCCTGTCTGGTCTCTCTCTGGTCTCTCTCTGGTCTGCTGAGTCCCCAGGTCTCCTCCCTGTCTGGTCTCTCTCTGGTCTCTCTCTGGTCTGAGTCCCAGGTCTCCTCCCTGTCTGGTCTCTCTCTGGTCTCTCTCTGGTCTGAGTCCCAGGTCTCCTCCCTGTCTGGTCTCTCTCTGGTCTCTCTCTGGTCTGAGTCCCAGGTCTCCTCCCTGTCTGGTCTCTCTCTGGTCTCTCTCTGGTCTGAGTCCCAGGTCTCCTCCCTGTCTGGTCTCTCTCTGGTCTCTCTCTGGTCTGAGTCCCAGGTCTCCTCCCTGTCTGGTCTCTCTCTGGTCTCTCTCTGGTCTGAGTCCCCAGGTCTCCTCCCTGTCTGGTCTCTCTCTGGTCTCTCTCTGGTCTGAGTCCCAGGTCTCCTCCCTGTCTGGTCTCTCTCTGGTCTCTCTCTGGTCTGCTGAGTCCCCAGGTCTCCTCCCTGTCTGGTCTCCCTGTCTGGTCTCTCTCTGGTCTGCTGAGTCCCCAGGTCTCCTCCCTGTCTGGTCTCTCTCTGGTCTCTCTCTGGTCTGCTGAGTCCCAGGTCTCCTCCCTGTCTGGTCTCTCTCTGGTCTCTCTCTGGTCTGAGTCCCAGGTCTCCTCCCTGTCTGGTCTCTCTCTGGTCTCTCTCTGGTCTGCTGAGTCCCCAGGTCTCCTCCCTGTCTGGTCTCCCTGTCTGGTCTCTCTCTGGTCTGCTGAGTCCCCAGGTCTCCTCCCTGTCTGGTCTCTCTCTGGTCTCTCTCTGGTCTGAGTCCCCAGGTCTCCTCCCTGTCTGGTCTCTCTCTGGTCTCTCTCTGGTCTGAGTCCCCAGGTCTCCTCCCTGTCTGGTCTCTCTCTGGTCTCTCTCTGGTCTGCTGAGTCCCAGGTCTCCTCCCTGTCTGGTCTCTCTCTGGTCTCTCTCTGGTCTGAGTCCCAGGTCTCCTCCCTGTCTGGTCTCTCTCTGGTCTCTCTCTGGTCTGAGTCCCCAGGTCTCCTCCCTGTCTGGTCTCTCTCTGGTCTCTCTCTGGTCTGAGTCCCAGGTCTCCTCCCTGTCTGGTCTCTCTCTGGTCTCTCTCTGGTCTGAGTCCCAGGTCTCCTCCCTGTCTAGTACACAGCAGAGCTCAGACAGGTCTGGCACACTTGACCTGTTGCAGGTTATGAGATCAAATCAATTACCATTACAGTTAGACCAACTTTAATAATCCCCAGGGGGCATTACAGCAGCAAGAACAACAGAGAAGGTAAGAACAGATCAATGATTAAACATATAGGCTACATAAGAAATAGTGCATTACAACAACAAAGAAATAGCAACAATAATAGTACCCTAAAATAGTCAAAACAAAATGTCTACCTTTTTCAAGAAATTCCCATCTTGATTAAAAAAACACATTCTTTAACTCATAACATTGTTGATCTGGAATAATACAATTAGCAAGAGTGCCCTTCAGAGACCTGAACAACTTTCTGGCCTGGCCCTTCCTAACTTGATGTATTATTACTGTTCATGTAGTATTAAGATGATGTGACTGGACTGTAGGAGACCTACCTGGTAAACCTGAGGCCTGGGTGTGAATGGAGTCGGTCACTACGGTCAAGCAGTCGCAGGATGGACAGAGACGATGAGCTTTTACCTGTTTATTCTGAGTGGAAAACACAATAAAACACTGGTCTTCCACGAGTCTGCAATTCCTCTGGGGCTCCTGCAGTCAAGCGCTACTGCTCTGCTTTCTCTCTCCAACATCAGGACCAGTTGTTTACAGAAAGAACACATTTCCTTCAAACATCACAAACACTTTATTATTATAATTATTATTATACTGCTCTGCTTTCTCTCTCCAACATCAGGACCAGTTGTTTACAGAAAGAACACATTTCCTTCAAACATCACAAACACTTTATTATTATAATTATTATTATACTGCTCTGCTTTCTCTCTCCAACATCAGGATCAGTTGTTTACAGAAAGAACACATTTCCTTCAAACATCACAAACACTTTATTATTATAATTATTATTATACTGCTCTGCTTTCTCTCTCCAACATCAGGATCAGTTGTTTACAGAAAGAACACATTTCCTTCAAACATCACAAACACTTTATTTTGAACAGTAACGAAGCTACCGCTACTGCTCTGCTTTCTCAGAACTTACAGAGAGCACATGGATGAATTTAGAAATCTGAGAATCTATTTACATATTTGAAGCAACATACCTGAGTGGAAGCCACACAAAAAATAAAACACTCGTCTTCCAGATGTCTGCAATTCCTGTGGAAAAATAAAAAGACCCATTTTCCCATGCGGCCTCGTCTGAGCAACCAGAACGCGGGATGCAACGCTGCCAGCCAGGAAACACAAACGGGCTATAAACTTACAATCCAGTGGACAAAACTTCATCACCAGAAATCATCACAGTGTGTAGCAAAACAAATAGTAGCTATGCAATGCATCAGTGTTCCTAACCTAAATTACGGGGTTTTCCACACAGATAATAAAATACAAGGATCATTTTACACGACGCACACAGGCCTTCCTCATGCAGCCAAGCCTACTACGGCAACACCACAAGGACAAAACACACTCGTAGACCTGCAGTACACCATAACTCCAAAGGGGGCTCCACAACAACTAACACTGCTAGGGCTGCTCAATTACAGCTAAACTCACATAACCAATAGTATATTTCTAACTCTGTTACACAGGTTATATGCCTGTCTGTTTAATCTAGGATCTGTAATATGTGCCGCTTCTCTCCCCTCTCTAAACCAGCTTAGCTCTAGCCCAGTGCTCTATCACTCACACACAATCTTGTTGCAAGAAGTCATTTCAAGATGCACAAAACATCGGCACTCCCCCATCCTCCCCCTCTCTCTGGTTGTACCTTTGGGGGTTGGTCCTCAAACGGTACGTAGGGTAGGGTAGGGTAGGGTAGGGCAGGTTAGGGTATGTAGGGTAGGGTAGGGTACGTAGGGTAGGGTAGGGTACGTAGGGTAGGGGAGGGTAGGGTAGGGCAGGTTAGGGTATGTAGGGTAGGGTAGGGTATGTAGGGTAGGGTAGGGGAGGGTAGGGTAGGGCAGGTTAGGGTATGTAGGGTAGGGTAGGGGAGAGTAGGGTAGGGTACGTAGGGTAGGGGAGGGTAGGGTAGGGTAGGGCAGGCTAGGGTATGTAGGGTAGGGTAGGGGAGAGTAGGGTACATCTATTTATAATCTGTATGTTGATGGTGAGTTTGGATCGTTGGACCTTGGAGAGGAAGTGACTGGAGATCAATGGGAGGCAGTGGTTGACTGAACACATCTCCTCCCTTGAGCCAGGCACAACTTAAAGGACTACTTTGGTATTTAGCACCATAATCCCTGTTATTTACGATCATACACAACGGTCCATATCTAAATGTTGACGAACTGTGCACTTTTGAGATATTAGTGCTCAGTGCTCATGTCACAGCTAAGTACCCCATGGATCTCGGTGGCATATACTATGTCACTTCCTTCATTTTAGTTTCCTTGCCGTCAAAGTGGAGGTCAGGGGAGCGTAGCCAATGAAAAGGATGGGGGCGGGGCTTAGGAGGCAGAGGAGGGAAGGGCGGGGCTAAAGGAGGTAAACAGAAGTCAAACGTCAGTCCCAACCTCTTACCGTTTAGAATGAACAAATGAGCTTTGAACTTCCCTTTAAAATGTTAGAAATAAATGAAAATGGAGAAGGAACACCTCTAGAGACAGACGGACAGACAGACAGACAGACAGACAGACAGACAGACAGACAGACAGACAGACAGACAGACAGACAGATAGACAGATAGATAGATAGATAGATAGATAGATAGATAGATAGATAGATAGATAGATAGATAGATAGATAGATAGATAGATAGATAGATAGATAGATAGATAGATAGTTTGGCATTTCAGCAGTGTGAAATCACAGCAAAAGGTTGGAAATCCCCAGCAGGCAACGGCAAAGAACAGTGTGCTGCTCCAACAGACTGGTAGAACATCCTCAGCAGCCTGCTACACACATCAAAGACCTGAGCCTCCTGAGGAAGAACAGTCTGCTCTGTCCTTTCCTGTAGAGGCCTCAGTGTTGTCAGTTCAGTCCAGTGTGTTGTTCAGGTGCACTCCCAGGAACTAGTAAGAGTCCTCTTGGATGGTAATGGGGGCTGGAGGCCTCCTCTTGTGCTCTCATGCTGCGCTTCTTGCTTATATGACCCTCAGAAACGAGCAGGCAAGGCAACATGCAAGATGAAGGGGCGGCCATCATGGCCTGTCTGCACAATGTCTACAGGCTGGTTTTGCAGCTGGTCATCAGTCTGAATAAACATTCACCTAAACTTCATCTGTCCCTGACTTAACTTGATGGAGGTTTGCTCAGGAGAACAGAGCTTCTCAGTGTTTATGAGCATTGAGAAAACACTCAGAGTCTTTGGGACAATGGACTGATGGGGAGGACTTTTCCACTGAGTGACTTCACCATGTAGATTGCCAAGGAAGCTGTTCAATGTGAACAATCAACATGAATTGGTTTTGAGTTTTAGAATCTCAGTGTTATGGTCCTGGCCATTTGCCCCCTGCTCACGGCCTGGACTCTCACCCCTGGACCCTGAGCTCCAGTGCCCCCGGAGGTTGGAAGGTCTATGAACACCAACCATATACCTGCATGACTCTCCCTGGGAGCAATGGAAGAGGCATGCAGAGACACTGAGGGGTCAGTCCAGGGTTGGATACTGAGGGGGGGTCAGTCCAGGGTTGGATACTGAGGGGGGGTCAGTCCAGGGTTGGATACTGAGGGGGGGTCAGTCCAGGGTTGGATACTGAGGGGGGGTCAGTCCAGGGTTGGATACTGAGGGGGGGTCAGTCCAGGGTTGGATACTGAGGGGGGGGCAGTCCAGGGTTGGATACTGAGGGGGGGTCAGTCCAGGGTTGGATACTGAGGGGGGGTCAGTCCAGGGTTGGATACTGAGGGGGGGTCAGTCCAGGGTTGGATACTGAGGGGGGGGCAGTCCAGGGTTGGATACTGAGGGGGGGTCAGTCCAGGGTTGGATACTGAGGGGGGGGGCAGTCCAGGGTTGGATACTGAGGCGTTCCCCGTTGTCTAGCCAGGGATGACATTGCTTGTGATGTGGATGAGGTGATGTCAGACCCTGACAGAAGGCGGGATCCAGAAACCATCCACCTCATCACTTACAATTCTATATTTTGTTTACCACTGCAATCTAATTTTAATGTAATTATTTGTTGCCAAGATTGTATTGATTACTGTACTGTAATTCGACTTTTCTTTATTGTAAAAAAGAACAGAAGCCTGTGTGAGAACATTAAAAAGGTATACTAAGTACTAAAGACGCCAGTGTTTTATATAAAGTACATCAGTTTTGTTGCTGGTTTGAAAGAATATTTCAACTGGTGCATGTGTGAATCATTTTGTTGCAAAAATGCCACTTTGAAAAAGGATTATTGGGTTTTGATTGCAGAGTTTCATTTTGACATAGAAGTGAGATGCTTCCCAAGTGTTTTCTTATGGCTTGTGTCGAGTTTTAACACAATGACAACCCCCCATACACACAAATGAACACTCTCTACAATACCTCTCTCAGGTTATAAAATGTTTATTTAAAAAGGTTCATAAAAAACAAGCAACATTCGGAAAAGTCATGGGTTTAAAATGCAGCTGTCCAGCCATCCAACCAACGTCAACACTCACCAACAAATATTTCACCAACATTTCCATCCCAGTTTTTGTTTCATGTGTGGTGCGCATTCCTCGCATTTAAAATAATCTCAAATCCAAAAAGATAGCCTACTTATTCCAATTTCTGATTGTAATCTCAATTTGTGCTGCTGTGATAACAATATTATAGCCTATTATTACTACTGTTCACATTATTTATCCATGTATGTTTTAAGAGATGAATGGTGGTAAACCCTGAACTCAACCAGGTTTATTGGAATTAATGTAAACAGTTCCCTTTGCAATCACCATCTCATTTACTTCATGTTGCTGCATTTTTTGTTTTATTCTTTCATGTTTTTAGAGAACAATCGACTTTTACCAATAGGACAAAATTAAATCCGTCCATTCATCCAACACATGGAGACAGTTGACATGGAGACAGTTGGCGTATTCGTAAAAACATTCACACACCCTAATATTTATTCACAAGCATTAACTTCTGCATCAGGATTGCTGACAAACAAATTCAATACATCTTGTCATATTCAAGTCTCATCATAATATGGGAGCTATATTGTGAGGGAATGGATCAAGGACTTAAAACAAACTGATTGTAAGGACTATATATTGAGACATTTGGACTGAATTTGATTATTGAATAGAGATATTATTGAAAAGAAAAGGGCAGGAGTGCTGGGAAGTTCAGACAGGTGTGATGAAGGTGATATTTGTTTGGGAACACAAACTGAGCTGGGGAGTCTACCCACGCGTGTAGCGGCATATCTCAATATATATCTTATATAGCTATAGCTCAATAAAGACTTTTTAACTTTTTGCCACAGTTACTTTTCTTTGAACGAGAGAATATTATTATTTGAGGTGTCTACTCTTGTGTAGGTTATGATTTGAAATGGCTTCTTTTTGGGGGAACCTGTAAACATGGAATACAGTTAAGTTCATCCTACATTATTATCCGCTTGTCTGATTAACTAAAGTATACACTAAGATACTATGTAGCTCAAACTTATAAATCACCTATTTGATTGTTATAATGTGAAGTGAACACAGCGTTACAGTGTTGCCCCATTCCTATAGTTTTTGTGCGTGGCTGTAAGCCAGCGCACCATACATAGCATTTGTCGGGTTGTCCCTCCCTCCGTCCCATTGTTGACCTGCATTTCTATGTTGCCACCACAAGAGGCAGTGGTCCCATCACACCAAAATAATTACACTATGACATCTCACAATTTCAAGTTCCTCTGTAGTGCAGTGGATAAAGTGTCTGACTTCCATGCAGGAGATCAGGGGTTCAAGGCCCCAGTGGGGAAGATTTGGGGAAACAGAACCCACACCCTCTGCCAGCCTGTGGATCTGTTCCTACGTTTATTTTCGGCCTTTCCATCCCTCTCCCTCCCTCCGTTCACTCTCCTTTCCCCTTTTATTTTGAAGGAAATGTACAGTCGGTTTTGCAGATGAATTAACTGTGTCAAACTGATTGCAGAAACTGGGTGACAAATCAAGCGACCAATTAAAAGTCCCATTGATATACTAGACTTGTGCTTACTGTTGTGTTTCTCTGTGTATGCAACTCTGTTTTGTTTTCTGCTCCTCCTGTTCTTGGTCCCAGTCCCAGATTTCTGAGTGGATCCAGTTATAATTAATATAATTCAAAGAATTTTAATAAATATGAGCAATGTGATTTGTCATTTGTGTTTGTCACTGGATGTTATAAAAGTTATGTAAAAATGTGGTTACCTGGTGGTGCAGGTAATCAGTTCAATCAGTTATTGAATTTACGTACAGTAATTGAACAATTGAAATACTCCTGTTTTGAAATTATACCTACAGTATAGGTGTCTCAGTAATTACCCATCATATATGTGGCTATACTTTGCATGTATTTACCAGGTAAATGTTTAGTAATTGGGGGACTATGAAAGGAAGGGTTACCAAAAAAAATTTCTGAGTAAGTTAATTTAGCACTAGAAATCCATAAGCATTGGGCCAAAGGGCCTAAGATATAGACAATAAACTACCGGTGGAATGGTGGTGGAGCAATAGCGGTATCTATTACGGATTACTAGTGGACCGCTGTCCCTGACGCTAATAATCCACCAGAGGTCCGCTTGCCATTCGATGAGCAAATGGCCAGGAATCCACCAACTCGTCCATCGTGGACCCGCTGTAGGTCCACTAGCCTTGTGTTATCTGGGTTTATCCCTTACCTTTGTCCAGAAACAAAAGTTGAACCAATTGCAGCAAAATAGCTAACGTTAGAGGAATCCATCAGTGTAACTGCTTTAGCCACTGACCGCTACCATTAATGTTATGGAAGCTGCTGCTAGTTGTTGTGAGCTCATGAGCTAACTGGCTATCCTGGTCTTATTGTGCTGGATTAGCATTGGAAGCATTGGAACTGATGTGTGCAGGCGACAAGACCCATCTTTATTTATCAGACATTATTTCAAGTCATTTCCATTCACAGCTATTTCAGTGGCATGACTAGCTTCCGTCCTACCAGTCCTGAACAGAAACAAGCCAGTCACACACATAAGCCAGGCTGGACCTGGCCTAGTTTTTCAAAGGCCTCCTGATCTGCCTATTAAACTAGAACGCATCTCCAGATTTCAAGCAACAAAACATAGCCCCAGCTATATCCCGATGCCTCCGGGTTCGAGCCTCATTTTTGCCTCGGTAGTGTAACTGCTAGGTGCAAACGGGGGTGAAAACGCCAAAAAACGCAGTGTAATCCAGACCTAAGGCTATGGGTTCTCTCCTGTATGAACACACTGGTGTGTTTTTAAGTTTCCTGATTGACTGAAGTTCTTCCCACACTGGTCACAGTGGTGCGGTTTCTCTCCTGTATGAACACGCTGGTGTGTCTTCAACTCTCCTGACGTAGTGAAGTTCTTCCCACACTGATCACAGTGGTGCGGCTTCTCTCCTGTATGAACACGCTGGTGTGTCTTCAACTCTCCTGACCTAGTGAAGTTCTTCCCACACTGATCACAGTGGTGCGGCTTCTCTCCTGTATGAACACGCTGGTGTGTCTTCAACTCTCCTGACGTAGTGAAGTTCTTCCCACACTGGTCACAGTGGTATGGCTTCTCTCCTGTATGAACACGCTGGTGTGTCTTTAACTCTCCTGACTGACTGAATTTCTTCCCACACTGGTCACAGTGGTATGGCTTCTCTCCTGTATGAACACGCTGGTGTCTCTTTAAGTGTGTTGACCTACTGAAGTTCTTCCCACATTGGAAACAGTGGTATGGCTTCTCTCCTGTATGAACACGCTGGTGTGACTTTAAGTCTCCTGACTGAATGAAGTTCTTCCCGCACTGGTCACAGTGGTATGGCCTCTCATCTGTATGAACACGCTGGTGTACCTTTAACTCTCCTGACGTAGTGAAGTTCTTCCCACACTGGTCACAGTGGTATGGCTTCTCTCCTGTATGAACACGCTGGTGTGTCTTTAACTCTCCTGACGTAGTGAAGTTCTTCCCACACTGGTCACAGTGGTATGGCTTCTCTCCTGTATGAAAACGCTGGTGTGTCTTTAACTCTCCTGACCTAGTGAAGTTCTTCCCACACTGATCACAGTGGTATGGCTTCTCTCCTGTATGAACACGCTGGTGGTGTGTCTTTAAGTCTATTGACTGAGTGAAGTTCTTCCCACACTGGTCACAGTGATATGGCTTCTCTCCTGTATGAATACGCTGGTGTGTCTTTAAGTGTGCTGACTTACTGAAGTTCTTGCCACACTGGAAACAGTGGTATGGCTTCTCTCCTGTATGAACACGCTGGTGTGTCTTTAAGTCTCCTGACTGAATGAAGTTCTTCCCGCACTGGTCACAGTGGTATGGCTTCTCTCCTGTATGAACACGCTGGTGTATCTTTAACTCTCCTGACCTAGTGAAGTTCTTCCCACACTGGTCACAGTGGTATGGCTTCTCTCCTGTATGAATACGCTGGTGTGCCTTTAAATCTCCTGACCTAGTGAAGTTCTTCCCACACTGGTCACAGTGGTATGGCTTCTCTCCTCTATGAACACGCTGGTGTGTCTTTAAGTCTCCTGACTGAATGAATTTCTTTCCACACTGCTCACAGTGGTATGGCTTCTCTCCTGTATGAACACGCTGGTGTCTCTTTAAGTTTGTTGACCCACTGAAGTTCTTCCCACACTGCTTACAGTGGTATGGCTTCTCTCCTGTATGCACAAGCTGGTGTGACACCCGAGTCTGGGACAAGTCTGACATCACTCCTGGGAGTCAAAAAGAGAGAGAGACAAACATTAAAAAGGATTCTCACACCTGTAGTACAAGTTCAAATGCTGTATAGAGTGATTATATGTAGCTAGTCGGGGGAACATAACGACACCACAACTTCAGATTGAGGACAGGAGAGAGAAAGATATGCAAGAGGTTCCTCTGGCTGAGAGAGAGTGAGGGAGAGTGACAGAGGAGAGAGAGAGAGAGGAGTGAAAAAAAGAAAAGAGGAGAGAGAGAAGAGAAAACAAGCATGAATACGTTGAAGACCATGGCATTAGCTAACTCAGCTAGAATAAGCTAGCCAGCACTCATTAACGTTAGTCAAGCTACCATGTTCCATGGCAACTAACAGCCTTCCATTCTGATCATAGCTAGTGTGCCTGGCTAACATCGGCAATTTGTGTGATTCAGATATACTTTATTCACTATTATGTTACAGTAACATATAGGAATTTGCTTTGGCATTTAAAGTGCATACAGTAATTCTCTTTTCACAAATAGAGACAAGTGCAAAACAGGACAGAACAGTGTAACAACAGGACAATAAAGTGCAATGGCTGGTGGTCAGGGGTGTGTAGGTAGTGCAAGTTCAGAGGTCATTCCTGAAGCGGCTCCCCTTGGAGGGGGGGGGGGGGGGGGGGACACCTGACTCATTTATGAGGCGCTCTGCTGAGGGGAAAAAGCTGAGTCTGTGGCGGGTTCTCAGAGTCTTTGGCAACCGTAGCCGTCTACCGTGGGGAAGCAGGGTGAAGAGATTGTGACCCGGGTGGGAGGGGTCAGTCCCGCCTCAAGGCCCTGGTGTCATGTAGGGACTCGAGGGAGGGGAGGGCGCAGCCGATCACACTCTCTGCCCAGCGTATCACCTGCTGCCGCACAACAGCGATTTGCACAGGCGCCATTGCAGGTTGTGATGGCAGCGAAACAGGATCCCTCCACGGTACTGAAGCGCTACCAGGTTCTGCTCTTCCTCAGTACGGGCACAACAAAGTGGGTGAGATGTAAGGACTGACTGTATGGAGGGAGGGAAACGTTCAAGACTGGAGATGTGGTTTCATTTCACAGGAGAGCACAGTCTGGTCAAATTACACCCTGTGCTTCCTGTCTCAGTAAAGATCATTTTCACTAACACTGTCATTTGACAAATTACACTTGTCTCGATCTATCTTATCTATCAGAAGAGGCTCGTCCATTGAGGTAGAGGAGGACAGTCCTCCGTTTTTGGAGAGAAGAGAGGGATTAAAATATAAATATTTATTTATTTATAATTAATATTTAATATTATCTCAGTTTTGTTCATAAAGCAGGTTTTCCCTATGGATAAAAACCCATTATTGAAATTCTAAAGCTCCAACAGTGACACCTATAACATGCAGCTGGAGGACCCATAGATATCTATGGAAGGGAGGCTAGCCTCTCTTGGGCGTGTCCCTTAGGGGTCTATCAATGTAATGCCATTTTTTCATGCAAATTTGTGATTGGCCAAAACGCAGAAAAATTACCACAAGAGAGGACAGTACTCTGAACAGGATTTAATGATTGACATTTTGTTAGTCCAATCACATTCCAGATTCCAGATTTACCACAGTGAAGGCCGATTGGGTCGGCGTTGATGTCTGTGTTTCTCTTCCCTGTGCCATTGGAGACTTTTTGTGTGTTCGTAGCTCCATAATATAATACATCAAGTTCAACAAGTATTATGGGACATATTATACATCAAACTGTTCATCTATTTGTCTTGATTCTAGCCAAGTAAATATCTAAGCTGACATAAATACTTTTTGAGCTAGAGCCGTCTGAACACGACAGTTCCACTGGCTGGCTATAGCCGGTAACGTTAGCTACGGGGGCTACGAGGTGCACGTCAGGCTACGGCATAGGCAGGCTGCTGATTGGCTGGAGTCAGGCTACGGCATAGGCAGGCTGCTGATTGGCTGGAGTCAGGCTACGGCATAGGCAGGCTACTGATTGGCTGGAGTCAGGCTACGGCATAGGCAGGCTACTGATTGGCTGGAGTCAGGCTAGGGCATAGAAAGGCTGCTGATTGGCTGGAGTCAGGCTAGGGCATAGGCAGCGCGCTGATTGGCTGGAGGCGCAAACTGTTGGCAACTCATCCAAAACATTTCTAGAGACTGGGTCACAACACCGGATCAGAGAAATGCACTGAACAGCCTGGCTCCTGCTTGCGTGAGAATTGATCGCTTTGCGGTGCTTATTCCTCATCCAGTGATGGATGGGTGGATGGAAAACTTTCAACTGAATGTTCATATTGTTCTGATACGTGTAGGCTATAGCAACATAAGAGTGGCAGCTTTGACAGCAACCCAAATGAGCATTTGCTGTGCAACGTATTCCATTGTCCAGTTGTCAAATCTATTTGCCAACAAACTGTTTGAGAGTCAGCACACCTGACGGGTGTGTGTATCTATCTATCTATCTATCTATCTATCTATCTATCTATCTTTCTATCCTGAAAGTATGAATAGATAACTATCTGCATCTGTCTTCTACATTTTAGTTCAATTCAAAGGGCTTTATTGGCATGGGAAACATACATTTACATTGCCAAAGCAAACATCCCAAATGGTCAGAGAAATGTTACAGGTGAATTGAGTGAGTGTGTGGGTGTAATATTTACAAATGTATTTAATTTAAATGGTAACTTTTAAATGTGTATGTACATTGTGTATATGTAGTGACCAGTGTGGTGTGCAGGGATACTGATTGAAGAGTTTCAATCGTGGAACCAAACCAACCAGCTATCTGATCAATCGTGACCACGAGTCCGTATGGTAGAAGCCACAGCGCGCCACGCGTTTCTTTGTTCCCCAGAATCAAATAGCCTCTGTTAAAGGACCATTCCACATTTAATAGAACACTTTAGAGTGCTCGGGAATAAAAATGCATGACTCTTTGACATAAATATATCCACCACATCGGCAATAATCATTTCAATACGGTGTTACTCAATAAGAAAAGAACCCGCCTTCCGTTTTCGAGTTAGCACAGATGGTGGCCTCTAGTTGTGCTTATTAATGTCGTTATGCGGTCAAGCTCTCCACTTAATGAACCAGCGAGTTAAAGAAGCGAAAGCGCGCAGCTCCGACCAGCAACAGCGAGATGACCTGAGAACTGACCGCATGTCGGTGTCTGTTCGTTCCACCGCTTCCCTCTCAGCATGGTCATACTAAACAGCTTGATGAATTCTGAAGTTAAAGATAAATAAACTTTTTATTTTATTTTAGCCTTTATTTAACCAGGAAAGGTCCCATTGAGATTAAACATCTCTTTTTCAAGAGAGACCTGGCCAAGACGGGCTGCAGTGCAATCAAACACAGAGTTACAGACTACTATTCTACTATTCTGTTTTGATCGATTACATTTTGTATAGCCTATGACCCTCCCCTGGACTCAAATTCTAAAATAGTAACCCTCCCCTGGACTCGAATTTAAAATAAAACCAGTAGGCTAACCCTCGCTTGGACTAGCGTGACCCTCTCCTGTTTTCCTCCAGTGACCCCCTGGTTAGATTGGCTCCAGGATTAAAATCAACGGGTTTTAAAGAACAAGGGAATGGAGGCGAAATTCACTTCTTGAACTGAAGCCCCAAACTGTTGCGCTCTAATTCTTCAAAATAAAAAATAACATACAACTTACCGAAGTGAGGATTGTCGTAGCCTACAGTGAAAGGCTAGTGAGAAGGTTGGGATGGAAACGTTTGTTTACTCAAAAAGAATAAAGAGCTTGTCTCTTGTTTTCTTCTGATGGATAAAAAAAATCTTTGCAATAGCGAATCTTTACAGGCGTAACAAACAGTGCTCGACGGTGAAACGTTCCCAAGGTAGAGAGATAGATTACAAACACAATTTATATACACTTCTAGTCGTGACTGCTAGTCTTTTCAAAGCTCTTAAGCAATCGGTGAAAGCCCGGAACAATGACGCGTTTCACTGTTCAGATCCTGTCTAGAGCCCGCCTCCTGAGACAGGAAATATGCTTCAACATTAGGTTCACGACGCCCTCTTCTGGATATGTAATAGTAGTGACCAGTTCTGACTTAACCATGACATTATTATCCTGACATGCATTATGCGTGACCCCTTTATTTATTTGAGGTCTTATATGAATGTCCAGTGCTGACCATGTTCCTCCTTGTTTTAAAAAGGCGCCGTCTCCTCTTGTTCTTTAGTCCTGGACCAGGGCTACTTGTTCTTTCCTTTCCATTCATTTCAATATGAGAGGTGTGACCGCAAGACTGACGACCACTTCATCCAGACAATACGTAGACTAGATGGTTCCCAAGTGTGAATGTGTCTGCTCTCCAACTTCAGCACTATTGAAAAGCTGAATTCCTCCTCATTCTCACTAGAAGTGCTAACGGGCTAAATCACCAGCAACTGAAACTGACTTCTTAGGTACCTGGATGTGGAGGAGAAAAGTTCCTGGATGTGGAGGAGAAAAGAAGGGGTCAGAGTTCAAGGACTATGCAAACACCTTCCCAGTCCAGTCCGCCTCCTCCTGCTGTTGGCTGTAGCCCTGGTTCTGGACCCGGACTCGGAACTGAATGTTTGATTGATCTTAAAATGAACTCATATTGGTGTGATTAGGCCTACGAATTATTCTTGTTTTTTTGTTTTTGTATATAAAAAAAAAAAAAAATTCATAAGTGGGCTCAGTCCTATACTATTTGGGTCCCTAAATTGTCCCTTAGTCATCAAAACTTTGATATAGCCTCGCTTTAGGAGAGCATAATCAAACCTGCTAGATAAAAGCACCTGACATTACTCAAACAACAACAAGCTGGTCCTGATTAAAGGGATTTGGATTTGTGCTTATTATTTAACTCCTGGAACTGTCTCACACCCATTCCCTGCAGCCCATAGATGAGATTCTAGGGATCGTTAGAATACTTGTTTTCCAAAGTATGCAAGATGAGGACGTGGGGCGGGTTTAAAGGATCCGTGATCAGATTTCGATTGCGTTTATGGTCTTCTAACATTAGACTAGCCAAGATCCTGCTGTAGGCTATTCATATCCATCTGCCTGGTTAGCTTTCTATCTGATGTTGGCTAGCTAATGTTAGCTGGTGCTTTTATTAGCTAGCTGGGCATCCCTGGGCAGCGTGGGGGAAATATCACCTTGTGTTCCTGGAGGAAGAATCAGTGTTTTGTGGTGTGTGGAAGCAGGTCTGTGAGCTTCAAGAATGTTTAGTTGGGGAGGGAGAGAGCCCTTTCCACTAGCCCAGAGAGATAAGACCTGAAGGAGGAGGTCTTAAGATGAGGTCATCTTGGCTGAAGTATGAGACTCATTGTTTTCTACCTTTGAAGTCTGATATACCTGCTCTGGAGATCAGACCTACCTTGTGAGCTCACCATGAAATTCATTAAATGTGCCTTGGTTTACGGAATATAATTACTAGATTGATCATCACCCTGCAAAAACCTAGATATGGCCTTTGAGGGCTGAAATCATTTTCAAGAGGTTCCTACGTCTGCAAGGAGTTGTCCATCACCATGCCACCCTAGGTCCATCCAGTCCTGCACACATGATCATGTTCTGAGGGGGCGGCAGCAGCTCAGGAGGTAGAGTAGCCGTCTGGGAGCCTCCAGTTCAATTCCAGCTATCTGCTCTGCTTCGTTGACGTGTTCTTGAGAAAGACACTTATTGCTCCCAATGAGCAGACTAATACCAGCTGGCTGCCATTGGTGAGTGAATGAGAGAAGATATTGTAAAGCGCTCTATGCTATAGAAGTGCACTCCACTCACCATGAGATATCTGGTGCTCTATATAATGCAGTTGTCCAGGACGGAGCAGAGCAGCCCAGGTTTGTTGTCATGTGGGATCATGTTAGTTTCCACCGGGCTGCTCTGGTCTGGGACTGGTTCACCAACCACCATACATAACTTCACAGGTGGAGACACCGTTACCCCCTTACTCCCCATTCCTCAGTCCCATTGAGGAATTCTTTTCAGCTTGGCGTTGGAAGGTCTATGAACACCAATCATATACCTGCATGACTCTCCCTGGGAGCAATGGAAGAGGCATGCAGAGACACTGAGGGGGGGTCGGACCAGGGTTGGATACTGAGGGGGGGTCAGTCCAGGGTTAGATACTGAGGGGGGGTCGGACCAGGGTTGGATACTGAGGGGGGGTCAGTCCAGGGTTGGATACTGAGGGGGGGTCAGTCCAGGGTTGGATACTGAGGGGGGGTCAGTCCAGGGTTGGATACTGAGGGGGGTCAGTCCAGGGTTGGATACTGAGGGGGGGTCAGTCCAGGGTTGGATACTGAGGGGGGGTCAGTCCAGGGTTGGATACTGAGGGGGGGTCAGTCCAGGGTTGGATACTGAGGGGGGGTCAGTCCAGGGTTGGATACTGAGGCGTTCCCCGTTGTCTAGCCAGGGATGACATTGCTTGTGATGTGGATGAGGTGATGTCAGACCCTGACAGAAGGCGGGATCCAGAAACCATCCACCTCATCACTTACAATTCTATCTTTTGTTTACCACTGCCCTCAAATTTTAATGTAATTATCTGTTGCCAAGATTGTATTGATTACTGTACTGTAATTCGACTTTTCTTTATTGTAAAAAAGAACAGAAGCCTGTGTGAGAACATTAAAAAGGTATACTAAGTACTAAAGACGCCAGTGTTTTATATAAAGTACATCAGTTTTGTTGCTGGTTTAAAAGAATATTTCAACTGGTGCATGTGTGAATCATTTGTTGCAAAAATGCCACTTTGAAAAAGGATTATTGGGTTTTGATTGCAGAGTTTCATTTTGACATAGAAGTGAGATGCTTCCCAAGTGTTTTCTTATGGCTTGTGTCGAGTTTTAACACAATGACAACCCCCCATACACACAAATGAACACTCTCTACAATACCTCTCTCAGGTTATAAAATGTTTATTTAAAAAGGTTTATAAAAAACAAGCAACATTCGGAAAAGTCATGGGTTTAAAATGCAGCTGTCCAGCCATCCAACCAACGTCAACAGTCACCAACAAATATTTCACCAAAATGTCCATCCCAGTTTTTGTTTCATGTGTGGTGCGCATTCCTTGCATTTAAAATAATCTCAAATCCAAAAAGATAGCCTACTTATTCCAATTTCTGATTGTAATCTCAATTTGTGCTGCTGTGATAACAATATTATAGCCTATTATTACTACTGTTCACATTATTTATCCATGTATGTTTTAAGAGATGAATGGTTGTAAACCCTGAACTCAACCAGGTTTATTGGAAATAATGTAAACAGTTCCCTTTGCAATCACCATCTCATTTACTTCATGTTGCTGCAAAAACATTCATACACCCTAATATTTAATCACAAGCACTAACTTCTGCATCAGGATTGCTGACAAGACACCAAACATAGTCCTTTCCATCCCTCCGTTCACTCTCCTTTCCCCTTTTATTTTGAAGGAAATGTACAGTCTGTTTTGCAGATGAATTAACTGTGTCAAACTGATTGCAGAAACTGGGTGACAAATCAAGTGACCAATTAAAAGTCTAATTGATGTACTAGACTTGTGCTTACTGTTGTGTTTCTCTGTGTGTGCAACTCTGTTTTGTTTTCTGCTCCTCCTGTTCTCGGTCCCACTCCAAGATTTCTGAGTGGATCCAGTTATAATTAATATAATTCAAAGCATTTTAATAAACATGAGCATTGTGATTTGTCATTTGTGTTTGTCACTGGATGTTATAAAAGTTATGTAAAAATGTGGTTACCTGGTGGTGCAGGTAATCAGTTCAATCAGTTATTGAATTTACGTACAGTAATTGAACAATTGAAATACTAAATGTTTAGTAATTGGGGGACTATGAAAGGAAGGGTTACCAAAAAAATGTTCAGAGTAAGTTAATTTAGCAATAGAAATCCATAAGCCTAGGGCCAAAGGGCCTAGGATATAGACAATAAACTACCGGTGGAATGGTGGTGGAGAAATAGCGGTATCTATTACGGATTACTAGTGGACCGCTGTCCCTGACGCTAATAATCCACCAGAGGTCCGCTTGCCATTCGATGAGCAAATGGCCAGGAATCCACCAACTCGTCCATCGGGGAACCGCTGTAGGTCCACTAGCCTTGTGTTATCTGGGTTTATCCCTTACCTTTGTCCAGAAACAAAAGTTGAACCAATTGCAGCAAAATAGCTAACGTTAGAGGAATCATCAGTGTAACTGCTTTAGCCACTGACCGCTACCATTAATGTTATGGAAGCTGCTGCTAGTTGTTGTGAGCTCATGAGCTTACTGGCTATCTTGCTCTTATTGTGCTGGATTAGCATTGGAAGCATTGGAACTGATGTGTCCAGGCAACAAGACCTATCTTAATTTATCAGACATGTCATTACATGTCATTTCAATTCACAGCTATTTCAGTGGCATGACTAGCTTCCGTCCTACCAGTCCTGAACAGAAACAAGCCAGTCACGTACATAAGCCAGACTGGACCTGGCCTAGTTTTTCAAAGGCCTCTGGATCTGCCTATTAAACTAGAACGCATCTCCGGATTTCAAGCACGAAAACATAGCCCCAGCTATATCCCGATGCCTCCGGGTTCAAGCCTCATTTTGGCCTCGGTAGTGTAACTGCTTGGTGCAAACGGAGGTGAAAACGCAAAAAAACGCAGTGTAATCCAGACCTAAGGCTATTGGTTCTCTCCTGTATGAACACACTGGTGTGTTTTTAAGTTTCCTGATTGACTGAAGTTCTTCCCACACTGGTCACAGTGGTGCGGCTTCTCTCCTGTATGAACACGCTGGTGTGTCTTTAACTCTCCTGACGTAGTGAAGTTCTTTCCACACTGGTCACAGTGGTATGGCTTTTCACCTGTATGAACACGCAGATGTCTCTTTAACTCTGATGACGTAGTGAAGTTATTCCCACACTGGTCACAGTGGTATGGCTTCTCTCCTGTATGAACACGCTGGTGTGTCTTTAACTCTCCTGACGTAGTGAAGTTCTTTCCACACTGGTCACAGTGGTATGGCTTTTCACCTGTATGAACACGCAGATGTCTCTTTAACTCTGATGACGTAGTGAAGTTATTCCCACACTGGTCACAGTGGTATGGCTTCTCTCCTGTATGAACACGCTGGTGTGTCTTTAAGTCTCCTGACCTAGTGAAGTTCTTCCCACACTGGTCACAGTGGTATGGTCTCTCTCCTGTATGAACACGCTGGTGTGTCTTTAAATTTCCTGACGTAGTGAAGTGCTTCCCACACTGGTCACAGTGGTATGGCTTCTCTCCTGTATGAACACGCTGGTGTGCCTTTAAATCTTTTGACGTAGCGAAGTTCTTCCCACACTGGTCACAGTGGTATGGCTTCTCTCCTGTATGAACATGCTGGTGTGTCTTTAAGTTTGCTGACATAGTAAAGTTCTTCCCACACTGCTCACAGTGGTATGGCTTCTCTCCTGTATGAACACGCTGGTGTGTCTTTAACTCTCCTGACGTAGTGAAGTTCTTCCCACACTGCTCACAGTGGTATGGCTTCTCTCCTGTATGAACACGCTGGTGTGTTTTTAACTTTCCTGACGTAGTGAAGTTCTTCCCACACTGCTCACAGTGGTATGGCTTCTCTCCTGTATGAACACGCTGGTGTGTCTTTAAGCTTGCTGACATAGTGAAGTTCTTCCCACACTGGTCACAGTGGTATGGCTTCTCTCCTGTATGAACACGCTGGTGTGATTTCAAGTTGTCTAACTGAGTGAAGTTCTTCCCACACTGGTCACAGTGGTACAGCTTCTCTCCTGTATGAACACGCTGGTGTATCTTTAGCTCTCCTGACGTAGTGAAGTTCTTGCCACACTGGTCACAGTGGTATGGTCTCTCTCCTGTATGAACACGCTGGTGTGGCTTTAAGTCCCCCCGCCTAGTGAAGTTCTTCCCACACTGGTCACAGTGGTATGGCTTCCCTCCTGTATGAAAACGCTGGTGTGCCTTTAAATCTTTTGACGTAGCGAAGTTCTTCCCACACTGGTCACAGTGGTATGGCCTCTCTCCTGTATGAACACGCTGGTGGTGTGTCTTTAAGTCTCCTGACTGAGTGAAGTTCTTCCCACACAGGTCACAGTGGTATGGCTTCTCTCCTGTATGAACACGCTGGTGTGTCTTTAAGTTTGCTGACATAGTGAAGTTCTTCCCACACTGATCACAGTGGTACAGCTTCTCTCCTGTATGAACACGCTGGTGTATCTTTAACTCTCCTGACGTAGTGAAGTTCTTCCCACACTGGTCACAGTGATATGGCTTCTCTCCCGTATGAACACGCTGGTGTATCTTTAACTCTCCTGACGTAGTGAAGTTCTTCCCACGCTGGTCACAGTGGTATGGCTTCTCTCCTGTATGAACACGCTGGTGTGTCTTCAATTGTCCTGCTTGAATGAAGTTCTTCCCACACTGGTCACAGTGGTACGGTCTTGGCTTGTCTGTGTCTGTCTGTCTCTGGGCGGGAGCTGGGGTGAGGGGGGTGTTGGAGGTGGTGATAGGGAGTGATTGAGAGGAGACAGATGAGGAGAGAGTCTCTGGTCTGATCTCTTTGCTCCTCAGCAGAGAGATGTGGAGGTTGTCATGGCTCATCTTGATGTTCTTGTGGAGGTAGATCTGGGAGTTGTAGGAGAATGGGCACTGGGAGCAGGAGAACACCTGAGTCTGGGACAAGTGAGGGAGAGTGAAAGAGAGAGAGACAAACATTAAAAAGGATTCTCACCCCTGTAGTACAATTTAATTTAGTGTATAGAGTGATTATATGTAGCTAGGGGGAGGAAACACAACCACACCTTCAGATTGAGGACAGGAGAGAGAAAGATATGTAAGAGGGTCCTCTGCTGAGAGAGAGTGAGGGAGGGAAGGGAGAAACTGGAGGGAGAGAAGAGGACTGAAAAAATAAATGGGAGAGAGAGGAGAGAAAACAAGAACGAACACATTGAATCCCATGGCGTTACCAACTTAGATAGCTAAAATAAGATAGCCTGCACTCCTTAACGTTAGCCAACTTAGATAGCTAAAATAAGATAGCCCGCACTCCTTAACATTAGCACAGTCCAGCCTAACCCAGCCCAGCCCAGCCTAACCCAGCCCAGCCCAGCCTTACCCAGCCCAGCCTAACCCAGCCCAGTCCAGCCTAACCCAGCCCAGTCCAGCCTAACCCAGCCCAGCCCAGCCTAACCCAGCCCAACCCAGTCCAGTCTAACCCAGCCCAGCCTAACCCAACCCAGCCTAACCCAGCCCAGTCCAGCCTAACCCAGCCCAGTCCAGCCAGCCCAGCCTAACCCAGCCCAGCCTAACCCAGCCCAGCCTAACCCAACCCAGTCCAAAATATATTATGTCAGAAAATATCTTGTTGTATGTATTAATTTTAAATAAATTAACTTTAAATGTATATTAAATGGACAATAACGTTTTTCTTCTTATTTTAGACTGGGGTGCCTTGGGATTTTAAGTACTTATGAAGGGTGCGGTGACTGAAAAAAAGGTTGAGAAACGCTGGTATATATGGTGTGGCTCTGGGTGGTACCACAGTAATTTTTGTGGCTCTTAGCCTCTGACTGGTTGGCCACCCCTGCCCTAACGTTAGCTAACTTAGATTACATTAGTCATTTAGTAGACACTTTTATCCAAAGTGACCAATAACTGCATTTAATGTAGGAAAGGCCAATTAACTACTACTTGCCAGAAGTCACAAGTGCATCTCCTTTCTAAAATAAGTGACTAAGAGCAAAACCTTGTGCTGAAGGCAAAGTGCAAGAATAGCAATCTAAAATACAATAGGCTTAAAGCCTCTGGAAACTCAAATCCACAAAAGTCTTCTAACTATGTAATTTAGTGTATTATGTACATAATAAACATGTAAAAGTATTAGCAAATACTTTCTATCAAAATTCGAAATATTCTCATTTAAGTTTTGATAACATTCCTGACAGTGGGTTTGAAATGGGCGTTCGTTTAATGTGACGTCATTATATCCGAGATCCAATCATTAAAAAATGCATGTTAGTAAGTCCTACCTCCCCGCTAAATCTGCCTTGTCGACAGCAAATTTGCAGCTAGCTAACATATTTGATCCAGCCTAGTATCTTTGTCTATTTTTATCTATCCATCTGCCGGTATCTATTTTTTATCTATCCTCTATCTCCCCACCCTGTGCACCATCATGATTGTCTGTGCTGTCCCTGGGTGCTCATCGGTGAGATGACAACAAGTCATTCTTTAGTTTTCCAACTGTGTTGGATTTAGAGAAACAGTGGACCGCGTTTTTGGTGAGCCGTGGTGGAGCAGTCTGGAAACATACCTTCATATGCTGCGCTCATTCATTTAATTCTGCCAGAAAGCCATGGGTTTTGCACAACGGCTGTCTTGTAGCTGGAGCAGTACCCTCTCTCCCTCCACTTCAGCCTCTCCCCGATGCCCAGAGCCTAGAGATCGATCATGTAAGTTACTTGCTAATGATAAAGTTTAAGTAAATGTTCCACGTTTATTGTTAACCTCACCTTTTTCTAAAGAAATCTAACATTGTTAGCTTGCCAACTCAGTGCTTTGTAGCTGCTTAGCAGCCTAATAATGTTAGCGCTAGCTAGTATGGTTAGATCTAGCTGTGGCTAACTAATTCTACTAATGGATAGAAAAGCATTTTGTAACTCAACATTCAGTGATCGATTAAAAAGAATTATTTGGAGATGGCAGGGCTTCTACTGTATTTCTGCATCCTCTGAGAATTGAGTATCTGACGGCTCAAACATAAACGGCTGGACTTTTAGTTGCTGTGCATAGTGCGTTGCTAGTTTTGATGAGATTGTTTGTCAATGGCGGATCAAAATGTCAGTCAAATCCTGATCTGACACGCCCACAATTCCTGAGAAATGGTCTAGAGAGCAAAATGAGACGTTTTTCAACACTTTTTTCGAAGGTTCTGAACGTTTATTTTAACTCAGATTTTTGTGGATGCTTAAAGAGACACTAACATTTGATATCATATATGCATTTTTACTATTTCAAGCCAAGTTTCCAGAGGCTATAAGAGGGAGGATCGTTGTAGTACTTCTTGAAGAGATGAGTTTTGAGCCTGCGGTGAAAGATGGGCAGCGACTCTGCTGTCCTGACATCAGTGGGCAGTTCATTCCACCACTGCGGGGCCAGGACAGAGAAGAGCCGTGACCGTGGGGCCAGGACAGAGAAGAGCCGTGACCGTGGGGTCAGGACAGAGAAGAGCCGTGACCGTGGGGCCAGGACAGAGAAGAGCCGTGACCGTGGGGTCAGGACAGAGAAGAGCCCTGACCGTGTCGATTGACCGTAGGGGCCTCAGAGTGACGGGGCAACCAGTCGCCCCGAGGTAGCAGAGCGTAGCGGTCGGGATGAGAACACGGCTGGACTGGCCATGTGGCGTACCGCCCGGTGGGCCGGACCTACTTGTGGGCCGATCTAAAAAAAAAATATTTGGGGGCTAACGAACAGCCCATAGAGCAGGGACAGCGGCCCATTGGTCCATTTTCTATACTGACACTGGGCTGGCCCAATCATATGTAGGCCCCACCCCTCCCTCTGTTAGTTTCTGGTGTCATTTGCGTGGGCCGTTAGAGAGCCAAAAGTCAGTGGATGGAGAAAGATGGATAAGGACAAGTATAGTAAACCAAAGCGCAAGGGGGGCGCAGAGAAATTACGAGCTAAAAAGATTAAAAGTCTTGAGGCGGATGCTGCAACATGTGCAAAAATTACTGATATGTTTGCGCCAGGGGCTGCTTCAACGTCTACAGCCTCAGAACACCATGTTGAACACGAACTTGAAGGAGAGGTGGCTGGTGGCCATGGTGGCCGAGAGCAGGACAGGGAAGCCGAGGAGGGACAGAGACATGACAGGGCCGAGGAGGGACAGAGACATGACAGGGCCGAGGAGGGACAGAGACATGACAGGGCCGAGGAGGGACAGAGACATGACAGGGCCGAGGAGGGACAGAGACATGACAGGGCCGAGGAGGGACAGAGACATGACAGGGCCGAGGAGGGACAGAGACATGACAGGGCCGAGGAGGGACAGAGACATGACAGGGCCGAGGAGGGACAGAGACATGACAGGGCCGAGGAGGGACAGAGACATGACAGGGCCGAGGAGGGACAGAGACATGACAGGGCCGAGGAGGGACAGAGACATGACAGGGCCGAGGAGGGACAGAGACATGACAGGGCCGAGGAGGGACAGAGACATGACAGGGCCGAGGAAGGACAGAGACATGACAGGGCCGAGGAGGGACAGAGACATGACAGGGCCGAGGAGGGACAGAGACATGACAGGGCCGAGGAGGGACAGAGACATGACAGGGCCGAGGAGGGACAGAGACATGACAGGGCCGAGGAGGGACAGAGACATGACAGGGCCGAGGAGGGACAGAGACATGACAGGGCCGAGGAGGGACAGAGACATGACAGGGCCGAGGAGGGACAGAGACATGACAGGGCCGAGGAGGGACAGAGACATGACAGGGCCGAGGAGGGACAGAGACATGACAGGGCCGAGGAGGGACAGAGACATGACAGGGCCGAGGAAGGACAGAGTGAGCAGGAGGAGTGTGTAGTTGAAACGGTAAGGAAATATAGCTGAAAGCTAAAGAAGCTATAGCTAAATATGAATATGGGTGACGGCTATCTGCTGGCTGGTGCCAGCTAGCATTAGCTAGGTACAGCTAGCTAGCATTATCTAGCTACCCACCTCCCTGCCAAGCAAACCGGGTCGTAGCTAGCTACGTTTGAGCTAGCTAGCGTTAACACTGTTTGTCTAGGCCAGCCAGATAACGTCAGTACTAGTAGTGCTAACGTTAGCACGTTAGCTTGGCAATTAGCACTAGCGCTATTACTAACGTTATCTATTCTGGCCTAGCCTAGCAGTGTTGCTGCTGCTGGGCTACTTAACGTTATATCTTCGAAGAAAAAGAGGAGCAGGCTAACGTGAGCTGTGTGTGGCCATGGTCCACAATTAACCCTAGCCATTTACTAGCCAATGGCTGGCTGCTAAAAACCTATTGGTAATGGATAATTGACCAGCCAGTTGACTGGTAAGCCTAGCTCCTTTCAGGACTGTTACTAAGGGGCTAGGTGAAGAAAGTTCGTTTTGGACCCTTCTAGTACATTACTACTGTTATGCACACACTATAATATTGATTGAGGATCACATGTGAGACCAAGATAACATGCTAAATAATAATAAGAGCAAATTGGACACAGACACTGTCATTGACAGAGTGTCAGAGAAGAGTGAGCTACTGAGGAAACTCATAGTAAGTTGATATCAAATTGTTGTTATTATTATAAAATTATTCATAATAATGTAGCAGCTTTTTAGACTGAAGATAGTGTGATCGTGTGACTCATTATTACCCCCCCTCCCCTGTCTCTCAAAGGATGCCCGGCCCTAACTTGTGTGGTTCATTGTCCATTGTTGATGAGGGTATTCAGAGGGCCATGCAGCCTTTTCCACTAAGTGAGTATACAATACATGCAACTATGTTTTTATATTTTCTAGAATCTGTCATTTAATCATTTATAATTTAAAAATGATCATTGATCATGTCTCATCTCTCTCTCACCCCCCCCCCTCTTTCTCTGTCAGGATATTATTGTTGAGGGTATCCAGAGGGTCATGCAGCCTTTTCCAGTAAAGATAAAGGTATTATGATCATGTAATTACCAGTACTGTGATCAACTCAATCAATTATAATGTCTCAGTCTCACCTTTCTCTCTGTCTCCCCTTTTCTCCCTCTCTCTCTATCAAAGGTTGCCCTCATTTGTTTGAAAAGAAGCACTTTGCTTTTAACTGGAGTGGACTTCACAGGCATCCTTTTTTATGCAAGTAGTGAGTTTACAATCTATGCAACCGCTTACATTTTCTAGAAGATATTGTTACTATCTGAATCTATAGTTTATCTCACTTATCGTGTCTCATCTCTCTTCCTCCCTCTTTCTCACTCAGGATGCCATTGTTGATGAGGGTATTCAGAGGTCCATGCAGCCTTTTTCCAGTAAGTAAGTATACAATTCATTTAACTCTGATCATCTGAATCTGTCATTTAATCATGTATGACTTATCATTGATCATGTCTCATCTCTCCCTGTCTCTCTCTCTCTCTCCCCCCATCTCTCTCGCTCTATCTCTCTCTTTCTCTCTCTCTCTCTCTCTCTCTCTCTCAGGAGATGCCATTATTGTTGAGGGTATCCAGAGGGCCATGCAGCCTTTATTACTAAGTAAGTATCAAATACATGCAACTATCTCTCTACATTGTTCTCAATTGAAGATACTGGACCAGTACTGTGATCATTTAACTCCATCAATTATCATTCTCACCTTTCTCTTTTTGTCTCTCCCTCTCACTCTTTTAAAGGTTGCCTTGTTTGAGGAGGAGATCTTTTCAGCCCAGTGGAGTTCACAGGCAACATTTTGAGTTACTTGTATACTTTGTACATATATTTCTATACTTACATTTGAATAATAATAATAATAATTTAATAAATAATTTGAAATTATACTTTGACTTCTATCAGAGCTTTTTCTTTGACAATTTCTTGTACTTCTACTGTAACTGTTACTTGAGTATGGAGATTGTGTACTCCACGGCCACGTCTGACCACCAGGGAGTCAAGAGTGAGTGAGTACACTCGTCCATTTGCACTGGTACACTTGTCCACGGAACTTACTCATCTTTGTAGTGGTTTGGGGAAATAGTACGGTGGTATTGCATATTTAAAGGGGCCGCAAGGATTTCGTACTGGTGGGTGGTGTCCGGCCGATTGTGGTGGGCCGGTCTGGGCCAAAAATGCCAGGGCCGATTTTTTGTCCCAGTCCAGCCCTGATGCTAGTCACACAACGCCATGTTATTTTCATGTAACGATATGCTACCACATCATGCTTGTATGCTAGTATGCTACGTTAGAGTGTCTGATTAAGGAAATGCTACGTAGAACACAATCCCTCCAGCCTTATTGAGTATCGGTGGTTTAAACAGACCACGCCCCCTTATGTCCTAAATCCTCGTGCCCCTCCCCCAGGTTACTGGAACTTGACCGTGTACGGTCGCAAGCACTCTTACCACCTCTACAGTAAGCTGCTGAACGAGGCCACGCGCTGGGCCAGCGCCATCCAGAACGCCATCGACACCAAGGTCCCCATCGACACCCCGACCCAGCAGCTCATCCACGACATCAAGGTAAAGAGGGCGATCACCATCCATCATGGGATCATGTTCTGATGCTCTGTTAGTCATGTCTACAGAGACCTGGTCCGGGTGATTGTTAGTTAGTTAGTTAGTTAGTTATTAAGTAAACTATATAAATAAAGTGTATTTACTTACTTACGATCACCCGGACCTGGTTTTCACTCCGCCTTCTTGTAGACATGACTAACAGACCATCAGAACTGACGTTCAAATGCACGTGCTAATGGCTCACAATCTACAGGCGCAGTTACAAAAGGACGAACACATCGCGGTTAAACACACAGAAACCTAACAGGGCTCCCCTGACCGTAAATACACCCAACATGTGAACCAGGACGTCTGTTTGCGATCTGAACCCCTCGCGTGTGTTCACAGGAGAACTGTCTGAACTCAGAAGTGGTGGAGCAGATCTACAAGAGGAACCCCATCCTTCGCTACAGCAACCACCCGCTCCACTCTCCCCTGCTACCTCTGCCCTACGGAGACATCCACACCAGCTGTGCGTTCATCACATGCTATTACCCTACACACATTCCTAGTATGTGTGCACTACATACATGGACAATAAATCGGATCTTGAATGTTGTATTGATGTAGGGACAGATACAAAAACACACTGCGAACAACAGTTGCCTGACGCATTGCGCCACAGTGTGTTTAGATCAGTGTGCTTGATCAGTCAATCAATCAACCAATCAATCAATCAATCAATCCATCAATTAACCAATCAACCAATCATGAACTGTATCTTATCTGATCCTCCCCCCAGCTCTGAGACACAAGGGCTACACCACCCTGCAGGAGGAGGCCCTGAAGGTGTTCAACTCGCTGCAGCACCTGGAGGGCGTGGCCGACCCCGTGCCCATCATCCAGGGCGTGCTGCGGACGGGCCAGGAGCTCAAGCCCCTGCGGGACGAGCTCTACTGCCAGCTGGTGAAGCAGACCACGCGGCCCCCCCAGCCCGGCAGCCCCGGGAACCTGTGCAGCTGGAGGATCCTGGCCTGCATGTGCTGCACCTTCGTACCCTCGCGCTCCGTCCTCCGCTACCTCAAGTTCCACTTCAAGAGGTGAGGACCTCCGCGTCTGCTCCTTTGTTCTGAGTCAGGAAAGGATTCATCTCTCCTCATGGTCCCTCTCTCTCTCTCTCCCCCCCTCCCTCTCTCTCTCTCTCTCTCTCTCTGTCCCCCCCCCCTCTCTCTCTCTCCACCCCCTCCCTCTCTCTCTCTCTCTCCCTCTCTCTCTCTGTCTGCCCCCCTCTCTCTCTCTCCCTCTCTCTCTCTATCTCTCTCTCTCCCTCTCTCTCTTTCTCTCTCTCTCTGTCACTCTCCCTCTCTCTCTCCTTCTCTCTCTCTCTGTCTGTCTCTCTCTCTGCTCACAAACGGTAAAAAAGAACGACAAGGAATGTCTAACCATGGTCGGTGTGTGTGTGTGTGTGTGTGTGTGTGTCCACCCTCCCCAGGACGCGGGAGCTCTTCCCCGGTACGGAGATGGAGCGCTGCGCCTCCTTCTCCCTGGAGGCCCTGCGGAGGACGCGCCCCCGTGAGCACGTGCCGTCCCAGGAGGAGGTCCGCGCCATCGTGGCCCGCCAGGACATGACCACCACGGTGTACTGCCACGGAGGAGGATCCTGCAAGATCACCATCAACTCCCACACCACGGCCGGAGAGGTGGGCGGGGGGGGGGGGCGCAGGGGGCAGCGCAGGGGGAAGCGCAGGGGGCAGCGCAGGGGGAAGCGCAGGGGGCGGGGGGAGTCCGGAGGGGGCGGGGTCAAGCCCATGTAGTTACATAGTGTGTACAGGAGGCATACGTGAGACATTTTTAACTGATTTGTTTGAGTGATTGTTGACTAGAGCTGGGTATCCAGTCGAATTTCAAGAATCAATTCGATTCCGATTCACATCAGTACTAGGGCTGGGTATCGATACTGATTTCCAAAAATGAATGAATGAATGAATGAATGAATGAATGAATGAACTATTCATTCCTTCATTTACTCATTCATTCATTAAATTAAAGATCAATTTTGGGATTCATTAATCGATTCTGAATCATCAGAATCGATTCAGAATCGATTTTTTAAACCCAGCCCTATTGTTGACACGGTCGCGGTGTACCGCCCTGCTATCCGATAGTCATAGTTCGGTTGAAAACAGATTGAGCATAGACAGCAACACTGACACCTCATTCTAACTCTCTCATTCTGTGTGTGTGTGTGTGTGTGTGTGTGTGTGTGTCTGTGTGTGTGTGTGTGTGTGTGTGTGTGTGTGTGTGTGTGTGTCACCCAGGTGGTGGAGAAGCTGATCAGAGGCCTGGCTATGGAGGACAGCAGGAACATGTTTGCTCTGTTCGAGCACAACGACACCACTGACAAAGCCATCGAGAACCGCACCGTGGTGGCCGACATCCTCGCCAAGTTTGAAAAGTAAGTGTGTGTGTGCGTGAGTGTGTGTGTGTGTGTGTGTGTGTGTGTGTGTGTGTGTGAACTTGCTTGGGCATTCTTGAATACACTCTTAACACAGTTTGTCCCATCTGAAGGCTCTCTGCCAGTCAAGAAGAGCAGAACACTGGCTGGAAGTTCTACTTCAAACTCTACTGCTTCCTGGACACTGACAACGTTCCCAGGGACAGCGTTGAGTTTGCCTTCATGTTTGAGCAGGTATGAACTTCAATCATCATCCTCACATTTAAAATACATGTGTTTCCTACCATTGCAATGGTCGGTGGCTGGAATGATTACCTCCACCCCAGGGCAAAGCCCCGCAGGGCGGAAGGTAATGTTTTCGCCCCTGTCTGTCTGTGTGAGTGTCTGTAGGCAGACAGGATTAAACAAAAACTACCGGCCCGATATGCATGAAACTTGGTGGAGGGGTGCAGCATGGGTCAAGGAACTCACCATTAAATTTTGACCATGATTCATTCATAGGTGGCTCTACAGTACCCATATTACTGTAACTTCAGTGTAGTGGAGGATTTAGGTTTCAGTTTCCTCATAGGTTTCAGGTTCTTGGCGCCACTTGCAATACCGAGCTTGGCCACTACACCAAAAACTGGCTGTTCCTGGCCATGGGGGCTTGCTTCATGCGCCACTTAACAACTTTCATTGGATGAATGGGCCGCCATCTTTGCATGCCTTATCCACTCCTTCCCCCTCGTTTCTCCTACATTCATTCACACTGCATCTCTTTCGCTCCGCCTCTCTTCCTTCCTTCTCTCTCTCACCCTCTCTCTCTCTCTCTCTCTCTCCTCCAGGCCCATGAGGCAGTCATTAGAGGCCAGTACCCAGCCCCAGAGGAGACTCTCCAGTTCCTGGCTGCCCTGAGACTACAATACCTCCTCGGGGACTACAACTCCCAGTCCGCCATGCCTGAGATGTCTCAGATGTTCCCCATGGCCCGGCTGCGCGCCCGCATCCAAAACTCGGCGAAGACCTTCGCGCCGGGCACGGGCTCTGTGGCGGAACGCTCCGGAACCGCGGAGAAGAAGCGCTCCAGCTTCCTGGAGGGGACGCTGAGGAGGAGCTTCCGCAGCGGGTCGCTGAGTCGGCAGAAGCTGGAGGAGGAGAACACGCTGGAGGGGTGGATGAGGGAGGAGATCGCCGCGGCCCGGGCCAGCCTGCTGGACAAGTGGAAGAAGCTGCAGGGGATGAGCCAGGAGCAGGCGATGGTCAAATACATGGCCCTGGTCAAAGAGTGGCCCGGCTACGGCTCCACACTCTTCAACGTGGAGGTGAGAGTTCTGTCCGTCCCATCCACTACCCTGATTCTGTGGTGAGGGAAAAAACGCTTTTAATATGACATTTGTCATGGGGGCCTTTCATATTCTGGTCCTCAGTGGGTATGAGGTAAATGTTTCAAGAAGATTTCCTGATCATTGACCTGGAACCACAACACATGCATACATCCCCTCTTCCTGTGTCCTGTTGTCCAGTGTCGGGACGGAAGCTTCCCTCTGGAGCTGTGGCTGGGAGTGAGCAAGGAGGCCATCTCGGTCTACAAGCGCGGCGAGCCCTGGCCCCTGGAGGTGTTCCCCTACGAGCTCATCCTCTCCTTCGGGGCCCCGCTGGCAAACGCCTACAAGATGACCGTGGAGGGCCGGGAACTGCTGTTTGAAACCAGTCTGGTATGTAGATGCTGAGAATCCCTCCGTTTTGGGAATGTTTAGTATCCAGTCACGTAGAAAATGTAACAGTATTTAGACGTCATTCACTCCTGAGTTAGAGGGCTTTCCCGCCATTTGGTAACACAGGCTGAGAAAACATCTGATTTGATGGCTTTTATACACAGTCGCAATGTGTTATGAATGGAGCTTGTATTGTGGGGTCTGTGGTTGAATGCGCATCATTGAGAGTGTCCACGTCTCTGAGCTGAGACAGTAAGAACCGTCAAGTCCTGACCCTTGTCTGCTCTGTCCCCTAGGTTATGGACATCGCCAAGCT
This sequence comes from Borostomias antarcticus, assembly GCF_949987555.1. Classification (NCBI taxonomy): domain Eukaryota; kingdom Metazoa; phylum Chordata; class Actinopteri; order Stomiiformes; family Stomiidae; genus Borostomias; species Borostomias antarcticus. Next base: position 149,744 of record NW_028175650.1, read on the forward strand.
GATGAAAGCTTACATCAGCATGATCGTCAAGAAACGTTACAGCAACTCCCAGTCCGTCAGCAGCCACGGCAGCCAATGCAGTGCCTGGTGAGGCCTTTGCCCCCTGACCCATTCAACCTTTAACCTTTGGTCACCCGCCGACGGCCTGGAGAGGTCGAGAGCGGCCAGCGATCGCCCTGCCAAGACAGCCAGCCTCGTTTTGGAGAAATGCTTTGGGACTCTTTGGGCTGGACAAGGAAACGCATATAACACAGCTCTTACTGTAGCGCTAACCAGCTTGCACTGTCTTTCTGATGCCGTGCTAACGCTTCGTTACGGGGAAGGCGTCCCATTCGATGTCACCGAGGCAGTTCCTGTACGTGTTGAGGAAGGTGAGCAGACAGTCAGAATGTAAAAAGGCAGCATGGATGGAGAGACCACAGGAGACCGCTGTTGTATTTGAACGGGTCAAGCTTCATTTAGACCCACTCCTTTGCCTAGGAAAACTCTGGGACTGCTAACTGGTGATCCTTACTATCTTTGGCGTTACCAAAATATGTAAATATATTCAACTCAGTAGTCAAAAGCATTTCAAGTTCTGTCTTTGAATGCGATGGCGTGTGTTTGTTTGAAGAGGACTTTGCCAGAGACATCGATGTCACACAAGTGCCTGGTTATGAAAACGAACGCAAACCTTTGCTAGAGCAACTTCATACGCTGTTGTACTTCTGGAAAAATAAATATTAAGACAGTAAGAACGGTTCCAGGTTCGTGACACTCTTTGGCAAAGTTGTAGTAGATTCAGAAGGTGCTTTATGTATTTCCCTCAACCGACGGTCTTGTAACGTTCCTGCAACGTCGTTTCAACGACCCACAGCATTTCACTGAGCTCCGCGGGCGGCAGCTCCTCCCAAAGATACGCAGGACTTCTCTAACGCCGTGCCTTCATGTATATTGTGTACACTTGTTCTTTTTGACCTGTTTTGACTCTTAAATGTGCAATGTTATATATATATTATATATATATGAATATAATCAAGTGTCTGTATATTTGATAAATCTCTGCTTTCTCTTTCCTGGATTATGACTACACAGCGATACTGACGAGATAACCTTGTTATTCTCCTCCCAAGTCAGTTTCAAAGCTGACGTTGGAAGTAACATCAGCGATATACAATACTGCTCTCGATGTATCTTTTTTATTCCATTTGTATTAGCTGTGTGATGTATTAAAAATAATGTTTCTAACAATAAATGCATCCATATTTATTGGAGATGTGAGTTATTGTCTGGGGCGTATACGGATCAGAGCTAAAGAGTGAACATTAACTGCTACTGTGAAGAGAGACATCCACTCTCACTTCACAACCCGGCCCAAAAACAACCCCTAGCTCATATCCTTCTTACAGCCGGCTCTAACAGAACTATGGCTGTCATGTCAGGGAAGGTTGAGGGAGGTGGTGAATATGACACACTCCTACCTTCTAACCAGGTCCAGTGGATGCCCCACTGTCGCCCGCAGACCACCCTGAGTTCGATAAATACCCCTGTGTCAGCTGTGGATGTCGTAGCATTTAGTTAACACACACACACACGTACACACAGACATACACCAGCCCACGTCCGGCTTTAGGCCTGGGCCATAGCAAACACACACCAGTATTTGCCATGTCTCTCCACAACTCCTCCACAAACTCCTGCAGAGCTGGATGCTGATGTCACATGCTGTGACTTCTGGGGGGGCATTATAACTATTATAACTTGGGGAGTATTAAAACTATTATAATTATTATCATAACTATGCTAAACTTCCCCTATATCTTAACTGACAGTCCGCTCTGTACATTGTTATGGAGGCCCGGTATGATGATGATGGTGTTAGGGGGCGGGCTCGGAGCACGTCACCAGCGCTCTCCGTGCGCTCCGACCTGCCGTCTACCTCAGCGCGCTCCACTAGGACGTTGGCTAGGCAACGGCACACCTGGGCTCAATCCCCAATCAGCACACCTGAGACTGACGAGCAGCAACCCCTACAAAAGCCTCGTTGACCAGCCTGCCGGTGCCAGAACGTGGTCACCTACCCGGTTTGTCTCCAGCCTTTTTTTCTTGCCTGATCATTTTCCTGCCGTGTTTTGTGTCTCATCCTCGTCTGTGTTGTTTTCCTAAGGACCCCCAACTCATACAGTATGTCTCCTCTCGTCTCTCCCCGGAACCCCTGCCCCTCCCGTGCCTACCTGAAACCCCTGCCCCTCCCGTTGTCTCCCTGGAACCCCTGCCCCTCCCATGCCTACCTGGAACCCCTGCCCCTCCCATGCCTACCTGGAACCCCTGCCCATCCCGTTGTCTCCCTGGAGCCCCTGCCCCTCCCATGCCTACCTGGAACCCCTGCCCCTCCCATGCCTACCTGGAACCCCTGCCCCTCCCGTTGTCTCCCTGGAACCCCTGCCCCTCCCATGCCTAAAAACATACATCAATATACAGAAAAATCAAAATACAGTGGCAATATACAATACGATACAATAGTAATACATAATAAACATACTGCACCACGCCTGGTTACTCAAATCTACTCACAGCCTAACACTGCACCCACACATCATTACGTGCAATGTCCTTCTGTATAGTTGCTCGCTGGCTTTTCACCAGTGCCTCAAACATCCTTTCTGAGCGAGGGACCACATCAGCTGTCAGTGGCCTACTGTTGTGTCACTAGGCACACCTTGCACCAAAAATACAACTTCTCCATTTCCAACATACATTTCCTTCTTTCTCTTCCTCCCTCAAGTCGTTCTACTAACATTCTCTTGTACTTTGCAGAACATTTAAAACAAAATGCAGGAAAAATAAAATACAGGAATAAAAGTTACAGTGCAGTGTATTAATAAATAATTATTTGATTTAATAAAAAGCGGCAGCAAAAAGAAGTCTTCAATTATAAAATTAAAGATAAATACAATCATTAAAACACTTGTTCTAAACGTGTCCTCCTGTACCAGTGGTATTGTGGTTGCAGTCTTCCTGCGTGGTTCCTAAAGTGTTTTTTTGTCTTCCTGTGCAGTTCCCAAAGCTCAATACACCAACATGTGTGCTACAAAAGTCAACTTTACAGTAAATTATACTATAGACTTAAGTATTATAAAATATAAATATTATCTCCACTCATGACACTGAAGCAGCAAACCCTAGAGCTGCTCTGAAAGCATCTCTAATATGAGACACACACACACACACACACACACACACACACACAGCTACCACTTTGTCATGTCCGCCTGCTCCTAACACACAGCCTGCTGCTCCTAACAGTCAATCATGAGGCTGTAACTCTACGCATGACACATGGTCAAGAGGTTGTTGTTCCACTAAACGTGAGAATGTAGCCTGGTCCCAGCCCCTGAATAGCACTCCCATTTCAGGGCGTGGAAAGGCTCTCGTTCAGGGTGGTTTCTCAGGTGGAATTCCAACCAGGCCAATCAGCATCCTTTGAATGTGATGACGGAGTTAAACTGTGCAATGTGGTTGGTCAGGGCAGTGGTCTTTAAACTATTTTCGATAATGTACCCCCTTTGAAATATTGTGTCAGCCAAGTACCCCTAAAAGCCTTTAAAGAGGAACACTACAGCACCATCAGTGTCATGTGTAATGTAATCAGTGAAATGAAATTTAGGCTAACATTTGACATTGGACACATTTTTGTCTAGCATAATCTGGGCCAATACAACAGCAGCTGGAAGTAACAGGCCTTTGTCATAGAAATTATAGTTTCATCATCTCCTTTTGTAATTCACCACCTCCCTCAACTTTTCACATAGCTGTGCTAACCTAATTCATGACAGGATGACCTCCAGGAGGTCCACACACCTAGAAATCTGTCTACTCCAGAATAACCATCCTTTGTCCCTTTGTCTCCAAGAAATTACCGCCTTTTCTCATGTCACGTGTCTGTATTCTCGACCACGCCTGCCATTTCATATGACGTACAATGGGTTAGCCAATCACATCCTCAAAGCGCCATACCTGTGTTTTGCTTGAATATAAAGGCTGCGCTGACCAAGAGGCGGCACTTCTTTGGGATACCACTCATGTGCATCGTCTGGAAGTCCTTGCACTCGTATGTTTTCTCAATAAACCAGACTTAACCTGTTTGAGCGAATCTTGGTAAATCCTTTTGGACTAGATCAGTTAAAATCCATTACACCTTCAGCTGTGGTGAAGGGCTTTCTGGCTTTAGCTACAAGCAAAGACACCGCATAGAAGCCTCAAGCGCTTTAGCTGATGTTGTGGACACTATTGAATACAAAATGTGGTTTATCCAACTTACATTAAAAAATACATTTAAATATTTTTAGTGAACCTATTATAGTATATAAAAAAAAAAAAAAATTTTTTTTTAAGTGTCTCACGTACCCCCTGCGGGGCTCCAGGGTACCCCTGCGTCCCCCCATGTGAGAACCACTGGGTCAGGGGGTGAAATCATCACTGAGGACGCCCTCTTCTGCAACGCCCATCTCAGAAAACACACTTTCAGACTGAGTAACCAAGTTAAGTGAAATGTCAGTCTGGGTGTCAGGCTGATTAGAATGGGCAGCGTGTGATCCTAAGGGACTGTGACCGTGGTGTCATGGTTGGTGCCAGACCTGGTGGTTCTAGTGTCTGAGACCTGGTGGTTCTAGCGTCTCTGACGTGGTGGTTCTAGTGTCTGAGACGTGGTGGTTCTAGTGTCTGAGACGTGGTGGTTCTAGTGTCTGAGACGTGGTGGTTCTAGCGTCTCTGACGTGGTGGTTCTAGCATCTCAGACGTGGTGGTTCTAGTGTCTCAGACCTGGTGGTTCTAGCGTCTCAGACGTGGTGGTTCTAGCGTCTCTGACGTGGTGGTTCTAGCATCTCAGACGTGGTGGTTCTAGTGTCTCAGACGTGGTGGTTCTAGTGTCTGAGACGTGGTGGTTCTAGCGTCTCATACGTGGTGGTTCTAGCGTCTCAGACGTGGTGGTTCTAGTGTCTCAGACGTGGTGGTTCTAGCATCTCAGACGTGGTGGTTCTAGTGTCTCCACCATGATAATAGATTTATGATTGACGGTTTGAATGA
>NW_028175649.1:0-5967 GCF_949987555.1 Borostomias antarcticus
TGCAGCGAAGTGGGATTGTGTTTGAAAAGAAAACACGGGTTCTCTGGGTGTGTGTGACAGGCCCGCAGAACGTGACGGACAGGCCAGGAGAACGCTCAACTCCAACAACCCTCGCCCACTCACAGTCACAGCGGGACTGTTTTTGTTCAATATCGACAGACAGAACGTGAAAATATAAAACCATCAACCTCTTCCATCAAACTGGTCTTAATGGGATCGGCTAAAGCTACAAACAGACTTCATGGTCCCAGCAGCACTGGGCGAAAGCTCCTGTGGTTCTCTCAAGAGACATGGAAAAGGTCAATAAATGAGGAGAGCTTTTCATTTTCGAGGTCCAGGGGTGAAGAAAGGGGTCGTCGGTGTTTGTTGAAAGTTATTCTTGTTATGTCATTGGCTCTATGTGCTTGAAATAGTTCACCGTGTCTGGCTCCACAGCCTTTCCCTCGTTTCCTGGAAACTACAAAACGCTCCAAAATTATGACAGCGGCCATTCAGGGTCAATTAATATATTGTATATATACAATTTTGCTGGTTTCCTGAATTATTCTGTATTCACCACAGATCCATTGCCATGTCAGCGCTGCCATGTTTGGCTCCAATTTGCTCACCTGTCTGCTGCCTTCCTGGGATTAGCCATCTTCATCTCACAGCGCTGTCATGTCATCTAATTAGGTGGGCTAGCTTGTAAAAGCTGGCCCAACTTGTGATATTCCCACTATTTCTTTCTTTCTTTCTTATTATTTTTCTCCTCGGTTTTTTGGCCCTTAACTACTTCTTCATACTTTGTGCTAGAAACTTCATTCAAACTTTAAAATCTTCATTGTCTTTAGCTGTTTCCCGGATGTATTCAGATTTTTAATCTTTTTTTTGTAATTTAACTTTTAATAGTAATTTTTGTGCCATTGAAACTGCTGGTGGAATGTTCAGTATCATTATGTTTTTAGAGTGGTGGCAGCTGTTGCTTTGAAAATATTCACACATTTTGTAAACTGCTGGCACTCCTACAGTTTTGAAAGCTCACACACATATTATACATCAAAACATTCACACAACTGTGCTGATTCGTACAATGTAAGTATCTAAGCTGTGCGACTTATAGTTTTCACGGTATGACGATTTGTTCGGCAACTGCGCTCCCCATTGAAACGTATGGTGCCGCACTCTAACTTTTGAGCTAATTTTGCATTTTTACCCTTTTTCGAACTTGTCGCCATGCCTACAGTTTTAACAGCTCATACACATAGTATACATCAAAACGTTCACACAACTGTGCTGATTCGTACAATGTAAGTATCTAAGCTGTGTGACTTACCGTTTTTGAGCTATGACGAGTTGTTCGGCAACTGCGCTCCCCATTGAAACATATGGTGCCGCACTAACTTTTGAGCTGCTAATTTTGCATTTTTACCCTTTTTCTAACTTGTCGCCATGCCTACAGTGTTTAATCTATACGGACATATCATACATAGAAATGTTCTGCAAGTTCTCAGGATTCCTGTGGTGTCAATATATACACTGTAACATTTATAGTTTTCGCGATAGAGCTGTCTATGATCAGAGTGTCAGTTGGGATTAGAGTGGTGGCAGCTGTTGCTTTTTAAAAAAAAATTGTGTTCATGTGCAGCCGCTCTTAAAGGTACAGGCACCCTTTTATAACTAATGTGGTAGCACAGAACTCAGCCAAAGTGGAATAGAGACACATGATCTTCACTGGTGGGGGCTGGTGGGTAGCCCGGAGAGGAGTACACCGTCCCTGACTGGCTATGACCAAAAGGGGCGGAGCCTCGCCACCACGCCACTATTCACGCCACAGAACCCACTTTTCAGCCCCTGAGTGGGCTAGAGACACACAGTCTTCAATGGTGGATACGTGGAAATTGCTTGGAGGTCACTGTACTCTCCCCGACTAGCTGTGACCCAAGGGGGTGGAGCCTAACCAGCACGCCACTATCCACGCCATGGGCCCCACAACTCAGCCTCTGAGTGTGCTAGAGACACACGGTCTTCACCGGTGGAGTAAGGTAGGTGGCCCGGAGAGGGGTATCCTTTTCCCAACTGGCTCTGACCTGAGGGGGCGGAGTCTCACCACCACGCCACTATTCATGCCACAGGCCCAACAACTCAGCCCCTGATTGGGATAGAGACACTTGGTCTTCAACAGTGCGGGCGGGTAGGTGGCCCGGAGAGGGGTACACTGTCCCCGACCAGCTCTAACCTGAGGGGGCGGAGTCTCACCACTACCATGGTCGATTTTACCCTCTGAGAGTAGGGGGGGCAACATTTTGACGTGAGAAAAAAAAAAAACAGTTCTGTCATCCCATCTATTTACAAAGAATGCCAGTTGTGAACAGTCCTATAAGAAATCCGTATAAAAATTCAATATGCACAACGCATCAAACTTCATCTAGACACCACGAGCATGTCAATATGACTTTATTACCGAGCACTAGGCCATACCCAACATCACAACATAAAAACTGCAACTGTGCACGTAGAGCAGTGAGTGTAGGCTATCACACACAAAGGCAGTCCTGCAGCCTTCGAAATAGGCTATGCCATGTCGGTAGCACAACAGTAACTAAATTAAGCATAGCTTCGATAGCCTCTGGAGCACTTTTGCATTCGGTTGCGGTGTCATTTCGAGTGGTAGCTTCTTCATTAGCATTGCCAGTTTTATTTTTATTTTTTATGAAGAAGTGGTCAATTGTTTTTATAGCTCTTTTCGCCATTGTGAGCAGGTGGCTATTTGTAGCTTGTTGAGCACTTAGCAGTACAGTCAGACTCAGATCTCATTTTTTTGCGGTAACAGATCAAACCAGAAATAGTTGAGGTCAACTGACGAGTTGTGCCACTGGTGGATTATGAATATATTCATAAAAAAAAATAAAAAAAACTTTTAAAATAAATGATGACCTAACACAAACCACAATTTTATTTAATAATAAATGTGTTAAGTAGTAAAATTAAATAAAAATAAAAAAAAAAAAATTTTTAAGAATTTGAGCAGAGTTGAGCTGGCCAATCAGGGGGGGCACTTGCCCTGCACCCCCTATAAAATCGCCCATGGCCACCACGCCACTGTCCACGCCACAGACCCCACAATGCAGCCCCTGAGTGGGCTAGAGACGCACAGTTTTCGCCGGTGGGTGCATGGAGATTGCCCAGTCCGTAGTAGTTCTAGCAGTAGCTCTTACATATGCAGCTAGCCCACCTCACATTTTCTCCAGGAAATGTACTTTCTAGTTAAATTTCTTGACCGTTTTTTTGGTTGCTAGCTGGCAACTTAATGTTAATTAATTTGAATGAAAAATACATCCATATAATTGAAAGCCTTGTCCAGGAACGTAGCTATTTGGCTAACCGGCTAGCTAGTACGTTAGTTACCAGCTCCCAACTAGCTAACATTCGTGGACAAGGTTTTCAATTCTATAAACATAGACAACATAAACATTTTTCATTCGAATTAATTACAAACGTCAATATTATATGTTTACTGACAGTGACCAGTTAGCTACCAGCAGGAAGTGGTCATGCAATGTTATTAGACAATCAAGACGTTTTACCCAGACACTATTTGGCAACCCGGACACATTTAGACATGACAGCCCCTCAGCACGCTGGCAGCAGTGTAGTGATGTAGCCTGGTTCCAGGTTAGTGATTTAGCCTGGTTCCAGGTTAGTGATTTAGCCTGGTTCCAGGTTAGTGATTTAGCCTGGTTCCAGGTTAGTGATGTAGCCTGGTTCCAGGTTAATGATGTAGCCTGGTTCCAGGTTAGTGATTTAGCCTGGTTCCAGGTTAGTGATTTAGCCTGGTTCCAGGTTAGTGATGTAGCCTGGTTCCAGGTTAGTGATGTAGCCTGGTTCCAGGTTAGTGATTTAGCCTGGTTCCAGGTTAGTGATGTAGCCCGGTTCAGGCCTCCCTCACCTGGAAGTCTGCGTGTTTGTGGATGTCCTCGGCTCGCTGGCGGCTCAGGATGAACTCAGCCTCGTTGGCCACGCGCACCAGGTGGTCCTTCATGGTGTGACTCAGCAGTCTGCAACACAGGAAGCAACACTCATTCACACTCACTATGCTCTAGTTTCTATTGTTTAAGTGGCTCAACATCTTTTAGACCGTCAAGGAACAGTGGTCTTGGGCTGTACTATCATTAGTCCAGAAAACATGTTCAGTGTTTATGAAGAAGAGCAGCGTTGTGGAATGATAGAGTAAAGGCTTTCTTTTTCTGTTCCGCAAAAAAAAGGTAAAGATCTATACTTCACAACAGCTGAATCATACAGAGTAAAGCTACAGTGGAACTTGTAGGACCTCACAGAGTCACCACGCAATGACCACAGAACCGCTCTATCCAACCGTGAATGAGCAGGACATGTCATTAGCGTCACCCAGGTGTGGCTGTCATTAGCGTCACCCAGGTGTGGCTGTCATTAGCGTCACCCAGGTGTGGCTGCTAACTGACAGGCGTCTGCCACAGACCACACTAGCCCTGGTCCACATGTACACTCCCATCCTCCTATCTGACCTGAGACCACGCCCGCCTGCTACTGGAACAACAGCTTCTACTGTACACCATGGGCCTGTGTACTTGAGTGTGTGTGTGTGTGCGTGTGTGTGCGTGTGTGTGCGTGTGTGTGTCAGGGTCAAGGGTGACCAGAGGTCAGGCCTGTGTAAAGTGGAACAATAACAGGCCAAGGGGCTGGAGGGGTAGAGGAGGAGGGTAGGAGGGGTAGAGGAGGGTAGGAGGAGGGGTAGAGGGTAGGAGGGGTAGAGAAGGTTAGGAGGGGTAGAGGAGGGTAGGAGGGGTAGAGGAGGAGGGTAGGAGGGGTAGAGGAGGGTAGGAGGGGTAGAGGAGGAGGGTAGAAGGGGTAGAGGAGGAGGGTAGGAGGGGTAGGGGTAGAGTAGGTTAGGAGGAGTAGTGGTAGAGGAGGGTAGGAGGAGTAGGGGGTAGAGGAGGGCAGGGGGAGTAGTGGTAGAGGAGGTTAGGAGGAGTAGTGGTAGAGGAGGGTAGGAGGGGTAGGGGATAGAGGAGGGTAGGAGGAGTAGTGGTAGAGGAGGGTAGGAGGAGTAGGGGGTAGAGGAGGGTAGGAGGAGTAGGGGGTAGAGGAGGGTAGGAGGAGTAGGGGGTAGAGGAGGGTAGGAGGAGTAGTGGTAGAGGAGGGTAGGAGGAGTAGTGGTAGAGGAGGGTAGGAGGAGTAGTGGTAGGGGAGGGTAGGAGGAGTAGTGGTAGGGGAGGGTAGGAGGAGTAGTGGTAGAGGAGGTTAGGAGGAGTAGTGGTAGAGGGTAGGGGGGTAGAGGAGGGTAGGAGGGGTAGGGGATAGAGGGGGGTAGGAGGAGTAGTGGTAGAGGAGGGTAGGAGGAGTAGTGGTAGAGGGGGGTAGGAGGAGTAGTGGTAGAGGAGGGTAGGAGGAGTAGTGGTAGAGGGGGGTAGGAGGAGTAGTGGTAGAGGAGGTTAGGAGGAGTAGGGGGTAGAGGAGGTTAGGAGGAGTAGTGGTAGAGGGGGGTAGGAGGAGTAGTGGTAGAGGGGGGTAGGAGGAGTAGTGGTAGAGGGGTGTAGGAGGAGTAGGGGGTAGAGGAGGTTAGGAGGAGTAGTGGTAGAGGAGGGTAGGAGGAGTAGTGGTAGAGGAGGGTAGGAGGAGTAGGGGGTAGAGGAGGGTAGGAGGAGTAGGGGGTAGAGGAGGGTAGGAGGAGTAGTGGTAGAGGAGGGTAGGAGGAGTAGGGGATAGAGGAGGGTAGGAGGAGTAGTGGTAGAGGGGGGTAGGAGGAGTAGTGGTAGAGGAGGGTAGGAGGAGTAGTGGTAGAGGAGGGTAGGAGGAGTAGTGGTAGAGGGGGGTAGGAGGAGTAGTGGTAGAGGGGGGTAGGAGGAGTAGGGGTAGGAGGGTAGGAGGAGTAGTGGTAGAGGGGGGTAGGAGGAGTAGTGGTAGAGGGGGGTAGGAGGAGTAGTGGTAGAGGGGGGTAGGAGGAGTAGTGGT
>NW_028175648.1:0-2500 GCF_949987555.1 Borostomias antarcticus
CCCTCTCCTCTCCTCTCCTCCTCTCTCTCTCTCTCTCTCTCTCTCTCTCTCTTCTCTCTCTCTCTCTCTCTGGCGTTTGAAGCGTATCATACTTCCTGGTCCCATGTGTGCCTCCCTCTGCTGGTTCTGGTTCTATCTATAGTGAGCTGCAGTGGTGTTACAGCACACAGACGCCACCGGGGGCAGTGTGGAGCGGGGACACGTCTAATCTGGGCCCATTCAACCCAACGGGGACACGTCTAAACTGGGCCCATTCAACCCAACGGGGACACGTCTAAACTGGGCCCATTCAAACCAGCGGGGACACGTCTAATCTGGGCCCATTCAAACCAGCGGGGACACGTCTAAACTGGGCCCATTCAACCCAGCGGGGACACGTCTAAACTGGGCCCATTCAAACCAGCGGGGACACGTCTAAACTGGGCCCATTCAACCCAGGGGGGACACGTCTAAACTGGGCCCATTCAACCCAGGGGGGACACGTCTAAACTGGGCCCATTCAACCCAACGGGGACACGTCTAAACTGGGCCCATTCAACCCAGCGGTTCAGTCTAGCTGGGTGAGCAGAGACACTCGTTTAAATGCAGGCGACCAAAATGTGACAGTTGGGGTCAGCCTGCGTAAGAGAGTGTGTGTGTGTGTGTGTGTTAATGTGCGTGTGTGTGTGTGTGTGTGTGTGTGTGTGTGTGTGTGTGTGTGTGTGTCGTGTCGCTGCTGGCCACCTCAGCGGATTCCCATGGGCCCTTGCAGCGCTGCAATGTGTCTTCCGAGCTGACAGCATTTCCCAGGGGGCTTTGGGGGTGGGCTGTGTGACGGACAGTTGGAGGATGAACATGTTTGTTTATGTGTGTGTGTGTGTGTGTGTGTGTGTGTGTGTGTGTGTGTGTGTGTGTTTATGTGTGTGTGTGTGTGTGCGCACATGGGACCACTCAGTCTATGAGCCACCTGATGTCCCTGGCGTCCCCTAGGGGCCCTGGCTGAGCCCCCAGCTGGGGTATTGATGCACTCTAACGGTCTCCATGGGTCAGATGTTGGAGTGGCAGGGGGGTAATGTTGCTAATCTGACCATTATCAAGGGTCTATGCAGGTGTATAGCACATCTAGAACATATAGCCTGCATACATGGTAATGTCCACTGCTATGCGGATGATACATGACTTTATGTACCACTTACTGGGAGACACATTCTGTCAGGTTAGGGCTCGTCTCTCCAAAACCAAATGCTGGATGTCACAAAATGTGCTTCAACTCAATGACTCTGAAGTCAAATCTGAGGTCCTTTACTTGGTTCCTCTAACCGGCCCAGTGACCTGCATGCAGCTGCCTTCCAATCAGTGACCTGCATGCAGCTGCCTTCCAATCAGTGACCTGCATGCAGCTGCCTTCCAATCAGTGACCTGCATGCAGCTGCCTTCCAATCAGTGACCTGCATGCAGCTGCCTTCCAATCAGTGACCTGCATGCAGCTGCCTTCCAATCAGTGACCTGCATGCTGCTGCCTTCCAATCAGTGACCTGCATGCAGCTGCCTTCCAATCAGTGACCTGCATGCAGCTGCCTTCCAATCAGTGACCTGCATGCAGCTGCCTTCCAATCAGTGACCTGCATGCAGCTGCCTTCCAATCAGTGACCTGCATGCAGCTGCCTTCCAATGTGAAGCTGGACGTGACCTTTGACTCTTTGGCTTTGACAGACAAATCACCACGGCAACACGCTTTTTCAAAATCAGGAACATTGCAAAAGGTAAACTTTTTTTTTATTTTTTATATCAAGCGGACCTTGAAAAAGTAATCCCTGTTTTTATTCCATGGTGTTTGGGTTCCTGTAATCCCTGGTTTTATTCCATGGTGTTTGGGTTCCTGTAATCCCTGTATTTATTCCATGGTGTTTGGGTTCCTGTAATCCCTGTATTTATTCCATGGTGTTTGGGTTCCTGTAATCCCTGGTTTTATTCCATGGTGTTTGGGTTCCTGTAATCCCTGTATTTATTCCATGGTGTTTGGGTTCCTGTAATCCCTGTATTTATTCCATGGTGTTTGGGTTCCTGTAATCCCTGGTTTTATTCCATGGTGTTTGGGTTCCTGTAATCCCTGTTTTTATTCCATGGTGTTTGGGTTCCTGTAATCCCTGTATTCTGGGCTCAGCCGTCTCCAGCTCTGCCAGACTACCAACACACCAAGAGACGAGACATATCCTCCCGGCCCTTGCTGCGCTACTCTGGCTACCTGTCAGGTACAGTAGGTAAATCATTTCAACTCCCATTAATTCTTTTTGAAGCACTACATGGCCTTGCTCCTAGCTATATGTTAGAATGACTCAGGCCCTACGAGCCCAGCGGCTGCCAGCGCTGGCCCTCCTCACTGTGACAGCCTCGCTGCTACAGGTGACCGGGCCTTTTCACTTCCTGCTTTCTGAGGGCCTCAGTGCCTTCCTTTAAATCACTTCTCAAAACCTTCTTGTACAGGAAGGCGTTCTTGTCGTGTATCCATGGCTACGTCCCT
>NW_028175648.1:20000-31220 GCF_949987555.1 Borostomias antarcticus
TCCTTCATTGTTTTTCACAGAGAGAGAGAGAGAGAGAGCAACAGAGTAGAGAGAGAGAGGTAGAGAGAGAGAGAGAGAGAGAGAGAGCAACAGAGTAGAGAGAGAGAGGTAGAGAGAGAGAGAGAGAGAGAGAGAGAGGTAGAGAGAGAGAGAGAGAGAGAGAGCAACAGAGTAGAGAGAGAGAGAGAGAGGTAGAGAGAGAGAGAGAGAGAGAGAGAGAGAGAGAGAGAGAGAACGAGAGAGCAACAGAGTAGAGAGAGAGAGGTAGAGAGAGAGAGAGAGCAACAGAGTAGAGAGAGAGAGAGAGAGGTAGAGAGAGAGATATTCCCAGCGCAGCCCCTCCCACTCAACAATTCGATGGCGACCACGCGTTCGGGTGTGTGAAAAATGAATGAGAACGAAAACGTTAGGGAGGAAGAGATTGAGGAAAAGCCAAACAAATTCGGTCGTGTGGAAATGGTTTGGCTACCTTAAGTCTGACCAAGCACAGGTCAACGTTATGTGTAAACTTTGTCGGCGAACAGTACTCAGCAAAACTGGAAACACAACAAACCTGTTCCACCCTCTAAAAAGGTACCATCCCACCGAACACTCAGAAGCCTCGAGTTTGCGCTACCATGAAAGTGTCAGCCTCCCAAGTAGGCCTACGTCCAAAGAACGACAACAGCCAACAATTAAGTCTGCTTTTTCCGCCGTCCACCGACAACATTTACACCAGCTGACCTGACACCAGCCAAGAGGAAGAAGACAACATTGGGTAGCTTTTTCAAAAAGTCCTACACCAGCACTACATCAGGTCTTACAGGCTATTGAAGCTGAACTGAACAGGTACCTGCAAGCTCCTGATGCAGAGAGTGAGACCAATCCTCTGGCATGGTGGAAGATGCACAGCACATCCTTTCCCAGAGAGAGTAGCCTGGCAAAGCGCTACCTTTGTATACCTGCCCCCAGTTGCCCCTCAGAGCGTGCTTTTAGTACAGGGGGCAACATGGTGTCCTGCCATCGAGCCGCTCTCAAGCCTGAGACAGTTCACAGACTAGTCTTTCTTGCAAGAAATCTACAGTAAAGAAGATGTGGGGAGACTGGATGGCTGCTAGCTGTTCTCTCAAACACTCTCTCTTTCTCTCCGTCTCCGTCTCTCTCTCTGTCTCTCTCTCTCTTTCGCTCCCACAATCACAGTCACACACGCACACACACTCTCTCTCTCTCTCTCTGTCTCTCACTCTCTTTCGCTCCCACAATCACAGTCACACACGCACACACACTCCCACAAACAGACAGTCACACACACTCTCTCTCTGTCTCTCACTATCACACCACTATCACACCACTATCACACCACTATCACACCACTATCACTATCACACCACTATCACTATCAATCCACTATCACTATCACACCACTATCACTATCACACCACACGCCAACACTCCAGCCCACAGATCACAACACCTGCAGAGCTAAGTGCGCTCCTCCTCATCCTCTCTGGTTCAGAGTAGCTCTGCTGTCATCACTACTGTGTGTAGAGGCTAGAGCTGAGAAGGTCTGCTGTCATCACTACTGTGTGTAGAGGCTAGAGCTGAGAAGGTCTGCTGTCATCACTACTGTGTGTAGATACACACACACACAACACACACACACAAACAAACACACAACACATACACACAACACACACACCTACCTTGAAAGGGGTTCTCCCTCCTCTTTCTGCCCCAAATCCTGATTTCCTTCAGAGGCATGACTTTCATCCAGTAACACACACACACACACACACACACACACAGCTATGCTGCTATGATTACCACTGTACAAAGTTTGATTCCAGGCACACACGCGCAAACAATACAGACTCCCTCCAACAAATACACACACAGACCGCCAGACACACTACCCTGCCGCCAACACTCTCACACCCTCCCGCCCATGTGCCCCCTCACTGCATGCGTGCAGAGCCCACACACACACACACACACACACACACACACACACACACACACACACACACACACACACACACACACAGACACTGGCCAATCGCACAGCCCATCACACAGAGAGGGGTGTGTGTGTGTGTGTGAGGGGGGGGTGGGGCATTCAACCTGACCGGTGACCCCCAACCCGCAGGTTGCTACGGTGATGCGATTGATATCTGAAAAGAGCTGGCGTTGCCACGGGGACGGGGTGGGGCTCGTCTTTAACGCGGGGTAAGGGAGGGCCGTGTCAGTCACACACACACACACACACACACACACACGTGGATGCCACAAGTACAGAGCTGGACTCTGACTCGAACCCTTTCATCTATGCTCTCCTGTCACCCTCTTCTCCTCTAGACCCTTAATCCCTCGTTCATTTCCTCTCTCTCGCACACATAGACACACCCACATCTCTTCTCTCGCTCCATCCTCTCTTTCTCTGTCTTTCTACTCTCTCTCTCACACACATAGACACACCCACATCTCTTCTCTCGCTCCATCCTCTCTTTCTCTGTCTTTCTACTCTCTCTCTCGCACACATAGACACACCCACATCTCTTCTCTCGCTCTATCCTCTCTTTCTGTCTTTCTACTCTCTCTCACACACATAGACACACCCACATCTCTTCTCTCGCTCCATCCTCTCTTTCTCTCTCTTTCTGTCTTTCTACTCTCTCTCTCTCTCACACACATAGACACACCCACATCTCTTCTCTCTCTCCATCCTCTCTTTCTCTCTCTTTCTACTCGCTCTATCCTCTTTCTCTCTTTCTAATCTCTCTCTCAAACAGACACCCACATCTCTTCTCTCGCTCCATCCTCTCTTTCTCTCTCTTTCTACTCTCTCTCTCTCTCACACACAGACACACCCACATCTCTTCTCTCTCTCTATCCTCTCTTTCTCTCTCTTTCTACTCTCTCTCTCACACACATAGACACACCCACATCTCTTCTCTCTCTCTGTCCTCTCTTTCTCTCTCTTTCTACTCTCTCTCTCTCACACACATACAGACACACCCACATCTCTTCTCTCTCTCTATCCTCTCTTTCTCTCTCTTTCTACTCTCTCTCTCACACACATAGACACACCCACATCTCTTCTCTCTCTCTATCCTCTCTTTCTCTCTCTTTCTCTCTCTTTCTACTCTCTCTCTCTCACACATACAGACACACCCACATCTCTTCTCTCTCTCCGTCCTCTCTTTCTCTCTCTTTCTACTCTCTCTCTCACACACATAGACACACCCACATCTCTTCTCTCGCTCCATCCTCTCTTTCTCTCTCTTTCTACTCTCTCTCTCACACACATAGACACACCCACATCTCTTCTCTCGCTCTATCCTCTCTTTCTCTCTCTTTCTGTCTTTCTACTCTCTCTCTCACACACATAGACACACCCACATCTCTTCTCTCGCTCCATCCTCTCTTTCTCTGTCTTTCTCTCTCTTTCTACTCTCTCTCTCACACACATAGACACACCCACATCTCTTCTCGCTCTCTATCCTCTCTTTCTCTCTCTTTCTCTCTCTTTCTACTCTCTCTCACAAACAGACACACACATCCGTTCTCTCTCTCCATCCTCTCTTTCTCTATCCTTCTCTCTCTCCATCCTCTCTTTCTCTCTCTTTCTACTCTCTCTCTCACACACATAGACACACCCACATCTCTTCTCTCTCTCTATCCTCTCTTTCTCTCTCTTTCTACTCTCTCTCTCACACACACAGACACACCCACATCTCTTTTCTCTCTCTTTCTCTCTCTTTCTACTCTCTCTCTCACACACACAGACACACCCACATCTCTTCTCTCTCTCTATCCTCTCTTTCTCTCTCTTTCTACTCTCTCTCTCACACACACAGACACACCCACATCTCTTTTCTCTCTCTTTCTCTCTCTTTCTACTCTCTCTCTCACACACACAGACACACCCACATCTCTTCTCTCTCTCTATCCTCTCTTTCTCTCTCTTTCTACTCTCTCTCTCACACACACAGACACACCCACATCTCTTTTCTCTCTCTTTCTCTCTCTTTCTACTCTCTCTCTCACACACATAGACACACCCACATCTCTTCTCTCTCTCTATCCTCTCTTTCTCTCTCTTTCTACTCTCTCTCTCTCACACATACAGACACACCCACATCTCTTCTCTCGCTCCATCCTCTCTTTCTCTCTCTTTCTACTCTCTCTCTCTCACACACACACAGACACACCCACATCTCTTCTCTCTCTCTATCCTCTCTTTCTCTCTCTTTCTCTGTCTTTCTACTCTCTCTCTCACACACATACAGACACACCCACATCTCTTCTCTCTCTATCCTCTCTTTCTCTCTCTTTCTCTCTCTTTCTACTCTCTCTCTCACAAACAGACACCCACATCCGTTCTCTCTCTCTATCCTCTCTTTCTCTGTCTTTCTCCTCTCTCTCTCACACACATAGACACACCCACATCTCTTCTCTCACTCCATCCTCTCTTTCTCTCTCTTTCTACTCTCTCTCTCACACACATACAGACACACCCACATCTCTTCTCTCTCTCTATCCTCTCTTTCTCTCTCTTTCTACTCTCTCTCTCACACACATACAGACACACCCACATCTCTTCTCTCTCTCCATCCTCTCTTTCTCTCTCTTTCTACTCTCTCTCTCACACACATAGACACACCCACATCTCTTCTCTCTCTCCATCCTCTCTTTCTCTCTCTTTCTACTCTCTCTCTCACACACATACAGACACACCCACATCTCTTCTCTCTCTCTATCCTCTCTTTCTCTCTCTTTCTCTCTCTTTCTACTCTCTCTCTCTCACACATACAGACACACCCACATCTCTTCTCTCTCTCCGTCCTCTCTTTCTCTCTCTTTCTACTCTCTCTCTCACACACATAGACACACCCACATCTCTTCTCTCTCTCTATCCTCTCTTTCTCTCTCTTTCTACTCTCTCTCTCACACACATACAGACACACCCACATCTCTTCTCTCTCTCCGTCCTCTCTTTCTCTCTCTTTCTACTCTCTCTCTCACACACATAGACACACCCACATCTCTTCTCTCTCTCCGTCCTCTCTTTCTCTCTCTTTCTACTCTCTCTCTCACACACATAGACACACCCACATCTCTTCTCTCTCTCTATCCTCTCTTTCTCTCTCTTTCTACTCTCTCTCTCACACACATACAGACACACCCACATCTCTTCTCTCTCTCTATCCTCTCTTTCTCTCTCTTTCTACTCTCTCTCTCACACACATACAGACACACCCACATCTCTTCTCTCTCTCTATCCTCTCTTTCTCTCTCTTTCTACTCTCTCTCTCTCAAAGACACCCACATCTCTTCTCTCACTCCATCCTCTCTTTCTCTCTCTTTCTCTCTCTTTCTACTCTCTCTCTCACAAACAGACACACACATCCGTTCTCTCTCTCCATCCTCTCTTTCTCTATCCTTCTCTCTCTCTATCCTTCTCTCTCTCTCAATCCTTCTCTCTCTCTTTCTACTCTCTCTCTCTCTCACAAACAGACACCAATATCTCTCTCCTCTTTCTCTGTCCTTCTGTCTCCCCCTCTCTCTCTCTCTGTCCTTCTCTTTCTCTCACTCTCTGTCCTTCTCTTTCTCTCACTCTCTCTGTCCTTCTCTCTTTCTCTCACTCTCTGTCCTTCTCTGTTTCTCCCTCTCTCTCTCTCTCTCTCTCTCTCCCTCTACCCGTCCATCTCTGATGTGACGACCCTGGCATGTGAGAGGGCCTCCGTCCTCGCACTCACCTGCAGCACCGCAGGAACAAACCAAGTCTGCCTCAGACAGGGGAGGAACAAACCAAGTCTACCTCAGCCAGGGGAGGAACAAACCAAGTCTACCTCAGCCAGGGGAGGAACAAACCAAGTCTACCTCAGCCAGGGGAGGAACAAACCAAGTCTACCTCAGCCAGGGGAGGAACAAACCAAGTCTACCTCAGCCAGGGGAGGAACAAACCAAGTCTACCTCAGCCAGGGGAGGAACAAACCAAGTCTACCTCAGCCAGGGGAGGAACAAACCTAGTCTCCCTCAGCCAGGGGAGGAACAAACCAAGTCTACCTCAGCCAGGGGAGGAACAAACCAAGTCTGCCTCAGCCAGGGGAGGAACAAACCAAGTCTACCTCAGCCAGGGGAGGAACAAACCAAGTCTACCTCAGCCAGGGGAGGAACAAACCAAGTCTACCTCAGCCAGGGGAGGAACAAACCAAGTCTACCTCAGCCAGGGGAGGAACAAACCAAGTCTACCTCAGCCAGGGGAGGAACAAACCAAGTCTAGCTCAGCCAGGGGAGGAACAAACCAAGTCTCCCTCAGCCAGGGGAGGGTCAGATGTGGCCTGTGTCACATTCGTAGTGCCTAGCTTTGCTGGTTGTGTTTGAGGACAGTGGTTCTGTGGTCAGTCCTGGGCTGTGGGCTGGTGCTGGACAGGACCTGAAACGGTCACTTGTCCGTCGACGGTCATTAAAGAAAACTTAAAAGAAGGATGGGTTTAGGTAACCTTGGTAGAATATAACAGTGAAGGGAATGTTTGTTGGTTGCTATATTCATAACATGACACCCCAAACTGAATGCCTCGTGTTATTCAAACTGCCTGAAACCCTTCTAGCCTATCTAAACCTCAATTGCTATGAAGTCTATTTCATTCTTTCTACTTTTCCACAAACAGGAAACGAGAACGAACATGTGTGTGTCACATCCTGCGGCCGGTGACAAGACATCAAAGGACCAGGACAAAGAGGCGACTAAAGCAAGCCTATTGGCCGAGACAGCCGTTGGATTGCGATCACTTCCTCTTCTGTCCCGGCGTTGGATCCGGGAAGGGGCGGGGTTAACAGGACTGGGGAAATGGGCTCGGGATGCGTTTGACACCGCTGTCACCCCAGAGGATGTTGGGAAATGTGTCACTCGGAGGAAAGTTGGAACATGTGACACCCAAGAATGGACAGAATACGACTGAGGAGAAAGAGAAAGATGAGGAATAAGAGAAGGGAGAAGAATAAGACTACAGACAGAGAGAGAAGGAGGGAGGGAGGGAGGGAGGGAAGGAGGGAGAGAGAGAGGGAGAGTGAGAGAGGGGGAGAGAGAGAGAGGGAGAGAGAGAGAGAGAGGGAGGGAGGGAGGGAGGGAGAGTGAGAGAGGGAGAGAGAGAGCGAGAGGGAGAGGCAGGGAGAGAGGGAGGGAGAGAGAGGGAGAGAGGCAGGGAGAGAGAGAGAGAGAGAGAGAGAGAGAGAGAGAGGGAGAGAGGCAGGGAGAGAGGGAGGGAGAGAGAGCGAGAGGGAGAGAGGCAGGGAGAGAGGGAGGGAGGAAGAGAGAGAGAGAGAGAGAGGGAGGGAGAGGGAGGGAGAGAGGGAGAGAGAGAGAGAGAGTGAGAGGGAGGGAGAGAGGCAGGGAGAGAGGGAGGGAGGGAGAGAGAGAGGGAGAGAGAGAGGGAGAGAGAGAGAGAGAGAGAGAGAGAGACAGAGAGAGAGAGAGAGAGAGAGAGAGAGGGAAATGGATAATAAAAGAAAGTGGAGTAAGGGAGTTAAAGGACCAAACTGGTCTAAATATGATTTGAGCTCCTTAAACTAGTCAATCACTCAACGTATATCACATCACCAGTCAATCACTCAACGTATATCACATCACCAGTCAATCACTCAACGTATATCACATCACCAGTCAATCACTCAACGTATATCACATCACCAGTCAATCACTCAACGTATATCACATCACCAGTCAATCACCCAACGTATATCACATCACCAGTCAATCACTCAACGTATATCACATCACCACAGTCAATCACCCAACGTATATCACATCACCACAGTCAATCACTCAACGTATATCACATCACCACAGTCACCCAACGTATATCACATCACCTCAATCACCCAACGTATATCACATCACCTCAATCACCCAACGTATATCACATCACCTCAATCACCCAACGTATATCACATCACCACAGTCAATCACCCAACGTATATCACATCACCTCAATCACCCAACGTATATCACATCACCAGTCAGTCACCCAACGTATATCACATCACCACAGTCAATCACTCAACGTATATCACATCACCTCAATCACCCAACGTATATCACATCACCAGTCAATCACTCAACGTATATCACATCACCTCAATCACCCAACGTATATCACATCCCCACAATCACCCAACGTATATCACATCACCAGTCAGTCACCCAACGTATATCACATCACCAGTCAATCACTCAACTTATATCACATCACCTCAATCACCCAACGTATATCACATCACCAGTCAATCACTCAACGTATATCACATCACCAGTCAGTCACCCAACATATATCACATCACCTCAATCACTCAACGTATATCACATCACCACAATCACCCAACGTATATCACATCACCAGTCAATCACTCAACGTATATCACATCACCAGTCAGTCACCCAACATATATCACATCACCTCAATCACTCAACGTATATCACATCACCACAATCACCCAACGTATATCACATCACCTCAATCACCCAACGTATATCACATCACCACAGTCAATCACTCAACGTATATCACATCACCACAATCACTCAACGTATATCACATCACCACAGTCAATCACTCAACGTATATCACATCACCACAATCACTCAACGTATATCACATCACCACAGTCAATCACCCAACGTATATCACATCACCTCAATCACCCAACGTATATCACATCACCAGTCAGTCACCCAACGTATATCACATCACCACAGTCAATCACCCAACGTATATCACATCACCTCAATCACTCAACGTATATCACATCACCACAATCACTCAACGTATATCACATCACCACAGTCAATCACCCAACGTATATCACATCACCACAGTCAATCACTCAACGTATATCACATCACCTCAATCACTCAACGTATATCACATCACCTCAATCACTCAACGTATATCACATCACCACAATCACTCAACGTATATCACATCACCACAGTCAATCACCCAACGTATATCACATCACCTCAATCACCCAACGTATATCACATCACCAGTCAGTCACCCAACGTATATCACATCACCACAGTCAATCACCCAACGTATATCACATCACCTCAATCACCCAACGTATATCACATCACCAGTCAGTCACCCAACATATATCACATCACCTCAATCACTCAACGTATATCACATCACCACAATCACCCAACGTATATCACATCACCTCAATCACCCAACGTATATCACATCACCACAGTCAATCACCCAACGTATATCACATCACCTCAATCACCCAACGTATATCACATCACCAGTCAGTCACCCAACGTATATCACATCACCACAGTCAATCACCCAACGTATATCACATCACCTCAATCACCCAACGTATATCACATCACCAGTCAGTCACCCAACGTATATCACATCACCTCAATCACTCAACGTATATCACATCACCTCAATCACCCAACGTATATCACATCACCACAGTCAATCACCCAACATATATCACATCACCTCAATCACTCAACGTATATCACATCACCACAGTCAATCACCCAACGTATATCACATCACCTCAATCAATCACTCAACGTATATCACATCACCACAATCACCCAACATATATCACATCACCACAGTCAATCACCCAACGTATATCACATCACCACAGTCAATCACCCAACGTATATCACATCACCTCAATCACCCAACGTATATCACATCACCACAGTCAGTCACTCAACGTATATCACATCACCTCAATCACCCAACATATATCACATCACCACAGTCAATCACCCAACGTATATCACATCACCTCAATCACCCAACATATATCACATCACCTCAGTCAATCACCCAACGTATATCACATCACCACAGTCAATCACTCAACGTATATCACATCACCTCATTCACTCAACGTATATCACATCACCACAGTCAGTCACTCAACGTATATCACATCACCTCAATCACCCAACATATATCACATCACCTCAGTCAATCACTCAACGTATATCACATCACCAGTCAATCACCCAACGTATATCACATCACCACAGTCAATCACCCAACATATATCACATCACCACAATCACCCAACGTATATCACATCACCACAATCAGTCACCCAACATATATCACATCACCACAGTCAGTCACTCAACGTATATCACATCACCACAGTCAATCACCCAACGTATATCACATCACCAGTCAATCACCCAACGTATATCACATCACCACAGTCAATCACCCAACATATATCACATCACCACAGTCAATCACTCAACGTATATCACATCACCACAGTCAATCACCCAACATATATCACATCACCACAATCACCCAACGTATATCACATCACCACAGTCAATCACCCAACGTATATCACATCACCACAGTCAATCACCCAACGTATATCACATCACCTCAATCACCCAACATATATCACATCACCACAGTCAGTCACTCAACGTATATCACATCACCACAGTCAATCACCCAACGTATATCACATCACCAGTCAATCACCCAACGTATATCACATCACCACAGTCAATCACCCAACATATATCACATCACCACAGTCAATCACTCAACGTATATCACATCACCACAGTCAATCACCCAACATATATCACATCACCACAATCACCCAACGTATATCACATCACCACAGTCAATCACCCAACGTATATCACATCACCACAGTCAATCACCCAACGTATATCACATCACCAGTCAATCACCCAACGTATATCACATCACCACAGTCAATCACCCAACATATATCACATCTCCACAGTCAATCACTCAACGTATATCACATCACCTCAATCACCCAACATATATCACATCACCTCAATCACCCAACGTATATCACATCACCACAGTCACCCAACGTATATCACATCACCTCAATCACTCAACGTATATCACATCACCACAGTCAATCACTCAACGTATATCACATCACCTCAATCACTCAACGTATATCACATCACCACAGTCAATCACCCAACATATATCACATCACCACAGTCAATCACCCAACGTATCACATCACCAGTCAATCACTCAACGTATATCACATCACCACAGTCAATCACTCAACGTATATCACATCACCACAGTCAATCACTCAACATATATCACATCACCACAGTCAATCACCCAACATATATCACATCACCTCAATCACCCAACATATATCACATCACCACAGTCA
>NW_028175647.1:0-5000 GCF_949987555.1 Borostomias antarcticus
CTATCTAGTGACTCTCAGGGCGGCGCGGCCCCCTTTTATACCCTTCCTGGACGATGAAGATGTTCCTGCACATGAAGATGTTCCTACACAGCAGCCATTGAGGATGTTCCTACACAGCAGCCAATGAAAATGTTCCTACACAGCAGCCAGATTGTGACATCACAGAGCATCCCTGTGATGTCACAATCTGGCTGCTGTGTAGGAACATTTTCATTGGCTGCTGTGTAGGAACATCCTCAATGGCTGCTGTGTAGGAATATCTTCATTGGCTGCTGTGTAGGAACAGTCTCATTGGCTGCTGTGTCTATCTATCTATCTATCTATCTATCTATCTATCTATATGTCTCTATCTCTATCTATCTATCTAGTGACTCTCAGGGCGGCGCGGCCCCCTTTTATACCCTTCCTGGACGATGAAGATGTTCCTGCACATGAAGATGTTCCTACACAGCAGCCATTGAGGATGTTCCTACACAGCAGCCAATGAAAATGTTCCTACACAGCAGCCAGATTGTGACATCACAGAGCATCCCTGTGATGTCACAATCTGGCTGCTGTGTAAGAACATTTTCATTGGCTGCTGTGTAGGAACATCCTCAATGGCTGCTGTGTTGGAACATCTTCATTGGCTGCTGTGTAGGAACAGTCTCATTGGCTGCTGTGTCTATCTATCTATCTATCTATCTATCTATCTATCTATCTATCTATCTATATGTCTCTATCTCTATCTATCTATCTAGTGACTCTCAGGGCGGCGCGGCCCCCTTTTATACCCTTCCTGGACGATGAAGATGTTCCTGCACATGAAGATGTTCCTACACAGCAGCCATTGAGGATGTTCCTACACAGCAGCCAATGAAAATGTTCCTACACAGCAGCCAGATTGTGACATCACAGAGCATCCCTGTGATGTCACAATCTGGCTGCTGTGTAAGAACATTTTCATTGGCTGCTGTGTAGGAACATCCTCAATGGCTGATATGTAGGAACATCTTCATTGGCTGCTGTGTAGGAACAGTCTCATTGGCTGCTGTGTCTATCTATCTATCTATCTATCTATCTATCTATCTATCTATCTATCTATCTATCTATCTATCTATCTATACATCTATCTATCTATCTATCTATCTATCTATCTATCCATCTATCTATCTATCTATCTATCTATCTATCTATCTATCTATCTATCTATCTATCTATCTATCTATCTATCTATCTATATGTCTCTATCTCTATCTATCTATCTAGTGACTCTCAGGGCGGCGCGGCCCCCTTTTATACCCTTCCTGGACGATGAAGATGTTCCTGCATATGAAGATGTTCCTACACAGCAGCCATTGAGGATGTTCCTACACAGCAGCCAATGAAAATGTTCCTACACAGCAGCCAGATTGTGACATCACAGAGCATCCCTGTGATGTCACAATCTGGCTGCTGTGTAAGAACATTTTCATTGGCTGCTGTGTAGGAACATCCTCAATGGCTGATATGTAGGAACATCTTCATTGGCTGCTGTGTAGGAACAGTCTCATTGGCTGCTGTGTCTATCTATCTATCTATCTATCTATCTATCTATCTATCTATCTATCTATCTATCTATATATCTATCTATCTATCTATCTATCTATCTATCTATCTATCTATATGTCTATCTATCTATCTATCTATCTATCTATCTATCTATATGTCTCTATCTCTATCTATCTATCTAGTGACTCTCAGGGCGGCGCGGCCCCCTTTTATACCCTTCCTGGACGATGAAGATGTTCCTGCACATGAAGATGTTCCTACACAGCAGCCATTGAGGATGTTCCTACACAGCAGCCAATGAAAATGTTCCTACACAGCAGCCAGATTGTGACATCACAGAGCATCACTGTGATGTCACAATCTGGCTGCTGTGTAGGAACATTTTCATTGGCTGCTGTGTAGGAACATCCTCAATGGCTGCTGTGTAGGAATATCTTCATTGGCTGCTGTGTAGGAACAGTCTCATTGGCTGCTGTGTCTATCTATCTATCTATCTATCTATCTATCTATATGTCTCTATCTCTATCTATCTATCTAGTGACTCTCAGGGCGGCGCGGCCCCCTTTTATACCCTTCCTGGACGATGAAGATGTTCCTGCACATGAAGATGTTCCTACACAGCAGCCATTGAGGATGTTCCTACACAGCAGCCAATGAAAATGTTCCTACACAGCAGCCAGATTGTGACATCACAGAGCATCACTGTGATGTCACAATCTGGCTGCTGTGTAGGAACATTTTCATTGGCTGCTGTGTAGGAACATCCTCAATGGCTGCTGTGTAGGAATATCTTCATTGGCTGCTGTGTAGGAACAGTCTCATTGGCTGCTGTGTCTATCTATCTATCTATCTATCTATCTATCTATATGTCTCTATCTCTATCTATCTATCTAGTGACTCTCAGGGCGGCGCGGCCCCCTTTTATACCCTTCCTGGACGATGAAGATGTTCCTGCACATGAAGATGTTCCTACACAGCAGCCATTGAGGATGTTCCTACACAGCAGCCAATGAAAATGTTCCTACACAGCAGCCAGATTGTGACATCACAGAGCATCCCTGTGATGTCACAATCTGGCTGCTGTGTAAGAACATTTTCATTGGCTGCTGTGTAGGAACATCCTCAATGGCTGCTGTGTAGGAACATCTTCATTGGCTGCTGTGTAGGAA
Source organism: Borostomias antarcticus (assembly GCF_949987555.1). NCBI lineage: Eukaryota > Metazoa > Chordata > Actinopteri > Stomiiformes > Stomiidae > Borostomias > Borostomias antarcticus. The sequence goes on from NW_028175647.1 coordinate 2,700, forward strand.
CAGTCTCATTGGCTGCTGTGTCTATCAATCTATCTATCTATCTATCTATCTATCTATCTATCTATCTATCTATCTATCTATATGTCTCTATCTCTATCTATCTATCTAGTGACTCTCAGGGCGGCGCGGCCCCCTTTTATACCCTTCCTGGACGATGAAGATGTTCCTGCATATGAAGATGTTCCTACACAGCAGCCATTGAGGATGTTCCTACACAGCAGCCAATGAAAATGTTCCTACACAGCAGCCAGATTGTGACATCACAGAGCATCCCTGTGATGTCACAATCTGGCTGCTGTGTAAGAACATTTTCATTGGCTGCTGTGTAGGAACATCCTCAATGGCTGATATGTAGGAACATCTTCATTGGCTGCTGTGTAGGAACAGTCTCATTGGCTGCTGTGTCTATCTATCTTTCTATCTATCTATCTATCTATCTATCTATCTATCTATCTATCTATCTATCTATCTATCTATCTATCTATCTATCTATCTATCTATCTATCTATCTATCTATCTATATGTCTCTATCTCTATCTATCTATCTAGTGACTCTCAGGGCGGCGCGGCCCCCTTTTATACCCTTCCTGGACGATGAAGATGTTCCTGCACATGAAGATGTTCCTACACAGCAGCCATTGAGGATGTTCCTACACAGCAGCCAATGAAAATGTTCCTACACAGCAGCCAGATTGTGACATCACAGAGCATCCCTGTGATGTCACAATCTGGCTGCTGTGTAAGAACATTTTCATTGGCTGCTGTGTAGGAACATCCTCAATGGCTGCTGTGTAGGAACATCTTCATTGGCTGCTGTGTAGGAACAGTCTCATTGGCTGCTGTGTCTATCTATCTATCTATCTATCTATCTATCTATCTATCTATCTATCTATCTATCTATCTATCTATCTATCTATCTATCTATCTATCTATATGTCTCTATCTCTATCTATCTATCTAGTGACTCTCAGGGCGGCGCGGCCCCCTTTTATACCCTTCCTGGACGATGAAGATGTTCCTGCACATGAAGATGTTCCTACACAGCAGCCATTGAGGATGTTCCTACACAGCAGCCAATGAAAATGTTCCTACACAGCAGCCAGATTGTGACATCACAGAGCATCCCTGTGATGTCACAATCTGGCTGCTGTGTAAGAACATTTTCATTGGCTGCTGTGTAGGAACATCCTCAATGGCTGATATGTAGGAACATCTTCATTGGCTGCTGTGTAGGAACAGTCTCATTGGCTGCTGTGTCTATCTATCTATCTATCTATCTATCTATCCATCTATCTATCTATCTATCTATCTATCTATCTATCTATCTATCTATCTATCCATCTATCTATCTATCTATCTATCTATCTATCTATCTATCTATCTATCTATCTATCTATCTATCTATCTATCTATCTATCTATCTATATGTCTCTATCTCTATCTATCTATCTAGTGACTCTCAGGGCGGCGCGGCCCCCTTTTATACCCTTCCTGGACGATGAAGATGTTCCTGCATATGAAGATGTTCCTACACAGCAGCCATTGAGGATGTTCCTACACAGCAGCCAATGAAAATGTTCCTACACAGCAGCCAGATTGTGACATCACAGAGCATCCCTGTGATGTCACAATCTGGCTGCTGTGTAAGAACATTTCCATTGGCTGCTGTGTAGGAACATCCTCAATGGCTGATATGTAGGAACATCTTCATTGGCTGCTGTGTAGGAACAGTCTCATTGGCTGCTGTGTCTATCTATCTATCTATCTATCTATCTATCTATCTATCTATCTATCTATCTATCTATCTATCTATCTATCTATCTATCTATCTATCTATCTATATGTCTCTATCTCTATCTATCTATCTAGTGACTCTCAGGGCGGCGCGGCCCCCTTTTATACCCTTCCTGGACGATGAAGATGTTCCTGCACATGAAGATGTTCCTACACAGCAGCCAGATTGTGACATCACAGAGCTTCCCTGTGATGTCACAATCTGGCTGCTGTGTAAGAACATTTTCATTGGCTGCTGTGTAGGAACATCCTCAATGGCTGCTGTGTTGGAACATCTTCATTGGCTGCTGTGTAGGAACAGTCTCATTGGCTGCTGTGTCTATCTATCTATCTATCTATCTATCTATCTATCTATCTATCTATCTATCTATCTATCTATCTATCTATCTATCTATCTATCTATCTATCTATATGTCTCTATCTCTATCTATCTATCTAGTGACTCTCAGGGCGGCGCGGCCCCCTTTTATGCCCTTCCTGGACGATGAAGATGTTCCTGCACATGAA
>NW_028175647.1:10000-180000 GCF_949987555.1 Borostomias antarcticus
AGCCAATGAAAATGTTCCTACACAGCAGCCAGATTGTGACATCACAGAGCATCCCTGTGATGTCACAATCTGGCTGCTGTGTAAGAACATTTTCATTGGCTGCTGTGTAGGAATATCCTCAATGGCTGCTGTGTAGGAACATCTTCATTGGCTGCTGTGTAGGAACAGTCTCATTGGCTGCTGTGTCTATCTATCTATCTATCTATCTATCTATCTATCTATCTATCTATCTATCTATCTATCTATCTATCTATCTATCTATCCATTGTCCAGGAATTTACATCCAAACACCTTAAACCTTTGTCCTGGTAATTCATTACATTCCCCCAAGTCCCCTGCAAACCCCAGTTTCAGTCTAATGTAAAACACCAACTCTCCCCCCTTTGTAATTGTAAACACACTCTGCATAGCTCTTCCTCATCTCTTTGTCCAAGTCAGAAAGGCCACACCTTGTCCTTCCTGCCCTGACTCAGACCTTTGTCTCTATTCAAAGCCATATTCAAAGTGAGTTTCATCCCACATTCCTTTCTTTCACTGTGTGATATCCGTCCCCTCACGATGACACATAGACTGAATATAAGCCAGGGCAGAAGTGACTGACTTCACTTCTCTGACTAACCACTCGTTGTTCAGGAAGTCCTTGCGCTCGTATGTTTTTCACAATAAACCAGACTTAACCTTTTGAGCGAATCTTGGTAAATCATTTTTACTAGAACAGTAATTTCCATAACAATTTGGCGACTCGGGACGGGATCGGCTACTGTGAGGTTCGCCTGGAGTGAACAACGAAGGAAGCCAGACGTGCGGAGCAGTAGCGAGCTCTGGAAAATCTTCTCTCTTTGCGCCTATTGCATTGGTTCGGAGAAGTCCGCCTCGTTTGGTTTCACTCGGCTAAACTCACGGTACGTTGAAAAACGAATCCTTTTATGCTTGGTATTTGCCTTGGTTTCGTTTCAGATTGTGTTGTGGGTCTGGCGTATTGTTGAAAGCAAACTCCCCGGGGAAGGTGGTGGCGATAAGGCGTTGTTTTTAACAGTGGCAGTTTAGGATTGGTGATATTGCATTGTTCTCTGACTTCGTCCTTGTTTAGGCTACCGGGGTTCTCTTCAGAAGAGGTGTAATTTTGGTTTTGGGACTCGCTCCCTTACAGTTGATGTAGACTACAGTTTAGATTGTTTGTCGGCTCGGCTGTAGTTAAGAAGTGAGAATGCACTTCTAGGATAACGTTTTGGGTTGCTTTAGTTCGATGTTCCAGAATTAGCACAGAAGGGAACCTGTTGAAGTTCGCAGATAGTGCGATTTCCACAGGGTTGAAGTTCGCAGAGAGTGCGATTTCCACAGGGTTGAAGTTCGCAGAGAGTGCGATTTCCACAGGGTTGAAGTTCGCAGATAGTGCGATTCCCACAGGGTTGAAGTTCGCAGTGAGTGCGATTTCCAAATGGGTTGAAGTTCGCAGTGAATGCGATTACCAGCTAATCTCCGGAGTGTCTGTTTTTTGTCCCCGAACGGGGTTGTGTTGTCTTTGTTTGTCTAAGCGCTATTTTTCGCCGGCTCAGTGGGATTTTTGATTGCTTTGTGAGCCTCGGCTCTTGATTGTATGTTTGTTACGCGCGCCATGGATCCAGGTAAAGTATTTTAAAGTATTTTTTGTACACTGTTAAATCGTAACTGCTAGATTTCCAGTAGGCTAGCTGGTTGTCTGGGAGACAAAGGAAACAACAACTACTACTCCGCTCTCCTGGTGATCCCGCCCGAGCCAGAGGGACAACAAAGGACCAGTTGCTGGGTGAGTTAATTAGAATTTTAATGTGTCTTTGTTTCTTTCGAAATTGTATTCTTTCCCGCCGTGAGTTAACCATAAGGTTTCCTTTCATTGCTGTTTTGGGGTTTTGGGCTGCGTCGTGGTTATTTAGGGATTTGTTTCTTTAAATTTCCCCGCGCTGCCAAAGACAACTTCCGGGTCATACATGCAACATTTTGGGATCACCACTAGGTGTCCCTGTAACCCCGGCTACTAAAATATGCTAGAGGAGGTCACAGAATTCTACTGCTAAACGTGTCTAGCCTGAGGAGATTGTTGCGCTCAAGCATTATTCTGCGAGCGTTTGTTGGCAGATTTTCGTTATGTGCTAAAGCATTTTCGATTTCTTACATCCATATCTGACATTTAGTGTTAAATTTTTAGCTAAGATTCGGGCTCAGCTAGAGGTGGTTGAGATGTCTAGGTTAAGGGAAAAGCCTGTTAATTCTGTAGACTGGTCTGTTTTTAAGATTTGGGAGAGAGTAGCACGAGAGCGGGTTTTTAGGTCAGGAAGGAAAGATAAGGAGATTCAGCAAACAGTCTCTCCGCCATTTCCCCAGCAGAATAACTCTGATTTAAAATTAGATTCCCCCCCCCCCTCGACTCGTTGCTCCGTGCTCACACCCAACCAGGCTGTTCTTTCCCCTTTTCATGCTCCCGCCATTAGCCACGCCCCTTCTCTCATTTCGCCCCTTTCTACGAGGTATAAGGAAGATTTGGCTAGAGCTATATCTGAGGCTAAGGTTAATTTGGAACAACTGCAAATGGCTAGAGATAGTCTGGAGGGACCGCAAATACACGCGCCTCTGATACGCTGCCCAAACCCTGTTCCTCGCCCTTCACAAATAAATTATGCAGCTGGTTATGCGGCCTGGACTCCAGAGATTACGGTTTATAGACCCTGGCGCTCTGATGAACTACGTGAAATAGCTAAAACCTTGCCCGATCCAACCAAAGACATTGACGAGTTTGAAAATCTTTTTAACAGTTTAGTTCATATGTATGAGCCTCACGCAGAGGAAATCGCCATGATCATGAGACAGTGCCTTGGGCTAAAATGGGTGGATGTGAAACATCCGTTTGACATTACATTGCCTTTTAATCATGCCGATTTTTCTGACCAAAACACTGCGCTGTTGAACAGAATCAAAACTCGTTTCCCTAAAAAGATGGATTGGGACCGTATCACATATTGCAAACAAAATTCCGATCAACAGTTCGAGAAATTTTGGGAACGACTAGAATCAGTTTTCGCCGCACACAGTGGCATGGACAAAGCGAACGCCGATTATAAAAAGATTTTGAAACAACAATTGATGAATAACTCTCTCTCCTCTTTGTCCGACCAAGTTAGGTTGATGTGCCACACCTGGGAATCGACTTCTCTCGAAGAAGTTGTTGATCATTTCCGCTATGCGGAGCGTCTTCGTGATCACATTGAAAAGAGGGAGTTGAAAGAAATGAAGCTAGGTGCAGCCAGATTACAAGCTGCTCAGTTACAACAGCTGGACAATCAAACTGCTGGTGCGAGGTGGAACCAACAACGACCACAGTGGCGACAGAGAAACAATAGGAAGCGTTCTGGTAGGGTTAGGCGAGGAAAACGGTATAATCGAAGTGAAGATAGAGATGATTCATGCTTCCATTGTGGTCAGTATGGCCACTGGATTGAACGGTGTCACAGTTACCGCAAGCTGAATGAAAAGGAAGAGCCTCAAATTTGGGGTCGAGCGCCACCTGCTGGAGTTCCCTTGAACAACCCATAAGGGAGATTTAAACTAGCCAAGATAGAGAGTTTTTTTTTTGACAGGGTTTTGAATAGGTGTTTGATTCAGGAGTTGGTTTCAATAGTCAATGAATGACCATAAGCTGTTCGTTTTATGCATTTCTACTGTATGAATTTCATTCATATAATGATAATGTGTTTTTGAGGAGTTGACTTTAGGCCTTCTCCTCTGCTATTGAACCCAGTCTGTGTTTGAGTCTTATTTTTCAGGTGCTTTGGACCCTGGGCGGCAGGTCTTTGAGGAGCCTGTATCATGCCTTCCTGGGGACATTGGAACCTGCTGTTGGTCTGTTTAACTGTTGTTTGTTTTGTCTCTCTTTCTGATATGTAGCTTAAGACATAAGCGTTGTGCATAATAGTGGGGGAATAGATAAGGGTTGCCAGTGTCTTAATCTGAATGCAGCATCTCATAACCCAATATATATATTTTTTTTTAAATGAGTATGTTAAATATCTCATGTTTATAGTTTGAGGCACATTCATCGGGCCTGAGTGTTTTTTCTGAGTGGTTTTTTACAGACAACTGTCGTTCCGGGAGTGATGGGTTAATGCCGAACCAGGAGACGGGCACAGACCGGAGGTGGAGATGGAGGTTACTGGCCTGTTTCCCTACAGATGGGCGATCTGGGGTTCGTGAGATGCAACGCCAACGCCATGTCACCAACTCACTGTGAGCGACAGATAAGTATGAAACGGAGAAGAGACCATTTTGTCCGAAGCAGTGCCCAAATACTCTGTCCTCAAATGCAGAAGAGGGAGGGTTTAGATATACAAATTTTTAGCTATACAAATGAAGCTTTGATGGAGTTTTTTGATTAGTTAATTGTAAATGAAGCCAGTTCATTTTAGTGTCATTTTCTTTGCCCCGTCTCTATTTTTATCCTGACTTCAGGAAATTTTTGCTCTCACCCTTAGGGGGTGTTGTTTTGTTGAGACGAGAATGTGGTTAGGGAGGGGGAGTGGGCACCCCTGGACCTAGCCATAAACAGACGGGGGCGGGGCCGCAAGGTCCCAAAAGGGCACGTTAAAATTGTCTTATAGTGCTAGGGGAGACGACTGAAGGCCCCCGTGTCTGATGAAGTATGAATTAACATACTGCTCTGGTACCGTCTAGTCAGCACTGTGTCGCCGTTAAGGGGTTGGCACTGTGTGGTACGTGGACGACAGTCCACACCTAAGCAGAGGGGCGTTAGAGACGACCTCTGTGAATAGGCAAGGCTGGTGAAAACGGTCAAAGTTCTAATATTCATAGCACAAGTGGAATTAGGATCAGACCGTCGGTTCTGAGCTGGGTGACTAACAATCACTACGGTGTCCGGGATCGCTATCGACTGGGTCACCGGCCGGTCGGGTCGCATATGGCAGTAAGACCTGAGATGGCCGCCGCGCTCGGCTCAATGTACAGTCAGGCCACTACAAGCCAAAAGCGAATGCGTTAGTAGGCGAGTAGTGCTTCTGTGATCGGTGGGCTTTGAAAAGAAGACACCGGGAAGCAGAAGGCTGAGCTCTCATTCCAGGGGAGCCTGGCTTGAGGCCTCGGACGGAACGGGGTCAAGCCCGGGATTGCGCCCTGAATGGGAGGTCCGAAAGACTTAAGCGTATTTTATTTTATTTTCATAAAATCGCGAGAGAAATGCTAGAGCCAAATCCAATTGCCTTGATCATGACTGAGGACTGGGCGTGTTAAAGTCATTCTAACACTGCCCTTGATGTCACTATAGGCTACTGCAGACTGGCTCTAAATGACACTTGAACAGTCACCCTGTTTAAGTTTTCCTGACAGAATAACAACATTTTTTCCCCAAAGCAGGAGCTTGCGCTTAACCATATTTCTAAGTATCTCCTACAGACTGCTGATAACCGTTCCTGACCAAAGAAGGGAACAGGGAGACCAGACCAGAGGACTCTCTTTTTTGCTCTTCTGTTTTGTCTCTGTTTGTCTCTCTCATCTGTGGATCCACAGACGGAGCACTTCATCAGCCTGTAGTGGGGGAGCGGGAGCGCCGAGGTGAGCCCTCCAGCAGCACGACCCGGGCCGGCCCTACGTGGAGCAGTACAGGGATGGACCGGGTTCAGTTCAAGAGCCTGTACGTGCTGCTGGCGCCCTGGCTGTGTGGCGTCCACACGGACACCGTGTCCCATCGCACCTTCACCCTGCTGAACCAGGACAGGGACTCCCTCCTCACCTTCCGAGAGCTCGCTGGCTGACCGCTCTATGTAGACCTGCCCAGTGGGGAGACAAGAGACTACCAGGAGCAGATAAGCAGCCTGAGAACAGGCCAGAAAACATGGAAGAGAAGTAGATGTTGCGGAAGGAACCTACCCGAAAAAAAAAAAAAATGGAACTGTCAGCACATCCTCGGCCAAGTGGGCCATGGGAACATGTAATAATGGATTTTATTGAACTCTCTCCATGCCAGGGATGTCTTCAACAGAGTGAGGACCGCCTTCCTGAGGCTAAGGAGGGGTTCCTGCATCACATCTCTCCTGGGGATTGGGTCCTGGTCCGCGACCACAGACGAAGGAGCTGGAACTCGCCGAGGTGGCTGGGGCCGTACCAGGTTCTACTCACCACGCAGTGGATCCATGCAAGCCATTGCCGACGGGTCCAAGCAGCAGAGGACGGTCCACCAGGGGATCGCCAACACCAGGAGATCAATATGCAGCTGAACCAGAGGGCTCAGAGGCCAAAGCTATGAGCTGCCACAACTGTCCTCTCCTCTGACGAGGAATCAGAGGAAAAATGACCTTGCTGGTCACCTCCTTCTCATGATCGTTATGATGGCAACATGGAGAAACTCCACAGCCATGACCTCACAAGATGCACCACACACGCACACACACCTACACACACTGCAACTAACATTGAACATAACTGATTCAAACAACGCGACATTGAAGTTGCGATCTAGAAGAGAAGATGCCTTGCATTCCCCAATGACATTCTATTGCCCAAAAGAGAAGTGTCACCTAAATGACTGTTGGATACACTGTGAACAAGAGTGACCTTGACAGTCACCGCCACACTCTCCTCTCCTCTGATGAGCAATCGGAGACTGACCTTGCCGGTCACCTCCTTCTTGTGGTTGTGGTATGACAACATGGACAATCTCAACAGCAGTGACTGCACCTCTAATCGCACACACTGGAACCTACATTTAACATTCAGAGACGCACACATGGAATCTATGTTCCATAGGACATCACATGCGATTATTCACAAGAGTGAATGAACTTTGAAATAATCTGAAAAATATCATATTTGTTTACAAGAGTTACAATGGTTGAAACATGAGTTGATAAATAAGTTTGGGTTTTTCCTCTAAATTGACCAAGAGGTTTTTTGCCCCTCTTACACTGGTAACCATTTTATCTTTTTTGCCTTGTAAAATCAAGTTTTTTGGTGAATGGTTGTCCACTCTTAGACTATAAATAGTATATAATCATGTCATCTTTTTTATCTTGTTTCCTGTCAAATTTCTGAAACAAGGGGTTTTGGTGCGTGATTTTGCACGTGGAAAGAAAATAATAAAAAAGAAAAAAAAAGAATTTTTTTTTTTTTGCTCCACCTAGTGGAGAGGTATTTCCTTCCACATGTATAGCATAGCTGACTGTTTACACTGTGTTTGGATTTTATATTTTATTTTTGTGTGCCTGTTCAGGCACAAATGAGGGATTGTCCAGGAATTTACATCCAAACACCTTAAACCTTTGTCCTGGTAATTCATTACATTCCCCCAAGTCCCCTGCAAACCCCAGTTTCAGTCTAATGTAAAACACCAACTCTCCCCCCTTTGTAATTGTAAACACACTCTGCATAGCTCTTCCTCATCTCTTTGTCCAAGTCAGAAAGGCCACACCTTGTCCTTCCTGCCCTGACTCAGACCTTTGTCTCTATTCAAAGCCATATTCAAAGTGAGTTTCATCCCACATTCCTTTCTTTCACTGTGTGATATCCGTCCCCTCACGATTACGCATAGACTGAATATAAGCCAGGGCAGAAGTGACTGACTTCACTTCTCTGACTAACCACTCGTTGTTCAGGAAGTCCTTGCGCTCGTATGTTTTTCACAATAAACCAGACTTAACCTTTTGAGCGAATCTTGGTAAATCATTTTTACTAGAACAGTAATTTCCATAACACCATCTATCTATCTATCTATCTATCTATCTATCTATCTATCTATCTATCTATCTATCTATCTATCTATCTATCTATCTATCTATCTATCTATATGTCTCTATCTCTATCTATCTATCTAGTGACTCTCAGGGCGGCGCGGCCCCCTTTTATACCCTTCCTGGACGATGAAGATGTTCCTGCACATGAAGATGTTCCTACACAGCAGCCATTGAGGATGTTCCTACACAGCGGCCAATGAAAATGTTCCTACACAGCAGCCAGATTGTGACATCACAGAGCATCCCTGCTGTGTAGGAACATTTTCATTGGCTGCTGTTTAGGAACATCCTCAATGGCTGCTGTGTAGGAATATCTTCATTGGCTGCTGTGTAGGAACAGTCTCATTGGCTGCTGTGTCTATCTATCTATCTATCTATCTATCTATCTATCTATCTATCTATCTATCTATCTATCTATCTATCTATCTATCTATCTATATGTCTCTATCTCTATCTATCTATCTAGTGACTCTCAGGGCGGCGCGGCCCCCTTTTATACCCTTCCTGGACGATGAAGATGTTCCTGCACATGAAGATGTTCCTACACAGCAGCCAGATTGTGACATCACAGAGCATCCCTGTGATGTCACAATCTGGCTGCTGTGTAAGAACATTTTCATTGGCTGCTGTGTAGGAACATCCTCAATGGCTGCTGTGTTGGAACATCTTCATTGGCTGCTGTGTAGGAACAGTCTCATTGGCTGCTGTGTCTATCTATCTATCTATCTATCTATCTATCTATCTATCTATCTATCTATCTATCTATCTATCTATCTATCTATCTATCTATCTATCTATCTATCTATATGTCTCTATCTCTATCTATCTATCTAGTGACTCTCAGGGCGGCGCGGCCCCCTTTTATACCCTTCCTGGACGATGAAGATGTTCCTGCACATGAAGATGTTCCTACACAGCAGCCATTGAGGATGTTCCTACACAGCAGCCAATGAAAATGTTCCTACACAGCAGCCAGATTGTGACATCACAGAGCATCCCTGTGATGTCACAATCTGGCTGCTGTGTAAGAACATTTTCATTGGCTGCTGTGTAGGAACATCCTCAATGGCTGCTATGTAGGAACATCTTCATTGGCTGCTGTGTAGGAACAGTCTCATTGGCTGCTGTGTCTATCTATCCATCTATCTATCTATCTATCTATCTATCTATCTATCTATCTATCTATCTATCTATCTATCTATCTATCTATCTATCTATCTATCTATCTATATGTCTCTATCTCTATCTATCTATCTAGTGACTCTCAGGGCGGCGCGGCCCCCTTTTATACCCTTCCTGGACGATGAAGATGTTCCTGCACATGAAGATGTTCCTACACAGCAGCCATTGAGGATGTTCCTACACAGCAGCCAATGAAAATGTTCCTACACAGCAGCCAGATTGTGACATCACAGAGCATCCCTGTGATGTCACAATCTGGCTGCTGTGTAAGAACATTTTCATTGGCTGCTGTGTAGGAACATCCTCAATGGCTGCTGTGTAGGAACATCTTCATTGGCTGCTGTGTAGGAACAGTCTCATTGGCTGCTGTGTCTATCAATCTATCTATCTATCTATCTATCTATCTATCTATCTATCTATCTATCTATCTATCTATCTATCTATATGTCTCTATCTCTATCTATCTATCTAGTGACTCTCAGGGCGGCGCGGCCCCCTTTTATACCCTTCCTGGACGATGAAGATGTTCCTGCATATGAAGATGTTCCTACACAGCAGCCATTGAGGATGTTCCTACACAGCAGCCAATGAAAATGTTCCTACACAGCAGCCAGATTGTGACATCACAGAGCATCCCTGTGATGTCACAATCTGGCTGCTGTGTAAGAACATTTTCATTGGCTGCTGTGTAGGAACATCCTCAATGGCTGATATGTAGGAACATCTTCATTGGCTGCTGTGTAGGAACAGTCTCATTGGCTGCTGTGTCTATCTATCTATCTATCTATCTATCTATCTATCTATCTATCTATCTATCTATCTATCTATCTATCTATCTATCTATCTATCTATCTATCTATCTATCTATCTATCTATCTATATGTCTCTATCTCTATCTATCTATCTAGTGACTCTCAGGGCGGCGCGGCCCCCTTTTATACCCTTCCTGGACGATGAAGATGTTCCTGCACATGAAGATGTTCCTACACAGCAGCCAGATTGTGACATCACAGAGCTTCCCTGTGATGTCACAATCTGGCTGCTGTGTAAGAACATTTTCATTGGCTGCTGTGTAGGAACATCCTCAATGGCTGCTGTGTTGGAACATCTTCATTGGCTGCTGTGTAGGAACAGTCTCATTGGCTGCTGTGTCTATCTATCTATCTATCTATCTATCTATCTATCTATCTATCTATCTATCTATCTATCTATCTATCTATCTATCTATCTATCTATCTATCTATATGTCTCTATCTCTATCTATCTATCTAGTGACTCTCAGGGCGGCGTGGCCCCCTTTTATACCCTTCCTGGACGATGAAGATGTTCCTGCACATGAAGATGTTCCTACACAGCAGCCATTGAGGATGTTCCTACACAGCAGCCAATGAAAATGTTCCTACACAGCAGCCAGATTGTGACATCACAGAGCATCCCTGTGATGTCACAATCTGGCTGCTGTGTAAGAACATTTTCATTGGCTGCTGTGTAGGAACATCCTCAATGGCTGCTATGTAGGAACATCTTCATTGGCTGCTGTGTAGGAACAGTCTCATTGGCTGCTGTGTCTATCTATCTATCTATCTATCTATCTATCTATCTATCTATCTATCTATCTATCTATCTATCTATCTATCTATCTATCTATCTATCTATCTATCTATCTATATGTCTCTATCTCTATCTATCTATCTAGTGACTCTCAGGGCGGCGCGGCCCCCTTTTATACCCTTCCTGGACGATGAAGATGTTCCTGCACATGAAGATGTTCCTACACAGCAGCCATTGAGGATGTTCCTACACAGCAGCCAATGAAAATGTTCCTACACAGCAGCCAGATTGTGACATCACAGAGCATCCCTGTGATGTCACAATCTGGCTGCTGTGTAAGAACATTTTCATTGGCTGCTGTGTAGGAACATCCTCAATGGCTGCTGTGTAGGAACATCTTCATTGGCTGCTGTGTAGGAACAGTCTCATTGGCTGCTGTGTCTATCAATCTATCTATCTATCTATCTATCTATCTATCTATCTATCTATCTATCTATCTATCTATCTATCTATATGTCTCTATCTCTATCTATCTATCTAGTGACTCTCAGGGCGGCGCGGCCCCCTTTTATACCCTTCCTGGACGATGAAGATGTTCCTGCATATGAAGATGTTCCTACACAGCAGCCATTGAGGATGTTCCTACACAGCAGCCAATGAAAATGTTCCTACACAGCAGCCAGATTGTGACATCACAGAGCATCCCTGTGATGTCACAATCTGGCTGCTGTGTAAGAACATTTTCATTGGCTGCTGTGTAGGAACATCCTCAATGGCTGATATGTAGGAACATCTTCATTGGCTGCTGTGTAGGAACAGTCTCATTGGCTGCTGTGTCTATCTATCTATCTATCTATCTATCTATCTATCTATCTATCTATCTATCTATCTATCTATCTATCTATCTATCTATCTATCTATATGTCTCTATCTCTATCTATCTATCTAGTGACTCTCAGGGCGGCGCGGCCCCCTTTTATACCCTTCCTGGACGATGAAGATGTTCCTGCACATGAAGATGTTCCTACACAGCAGCCAGATTGTGACATCACAGAGCTTCCCTGTGATGTCACAATCTGGCTGCTGTGTAAGAACATTTTCATTGGCTGCTGTGTAGGAACATCCTCAATGGCTGCTGTGTTGGAACATCTTCATTGGCTGCTGTGTAGGAACAGTCTCATTGGCTGCTGTGTCTATCTATCTATCTATCTATCTATCTATCTATCTATCTATCTATCTATCTATCTATCTATCTATCTATCTATCTATCTATCTATCTATATGTCTCTATCTCTATCTATCTATCTAGTGACTCTCAGGGCGGCGTGGCCCCCTTTTATACCCTTCCTGGACGATGAAGATGTTCCTGCACATGAAGATGTTCCTACACAGCAGCCATTGAGGATGTTCCTACACAGCAGCCAATGAAAATGTTCCTACACAGCAGCCAGATTGTGACATCACAGAGCATCCCTGTGATGTCACAATCTGGCTGCTGTGTAAGAACATTTTCATTGGCTGCTGTGTAGGAACATCCTCAATGGCTGCTATGTAGGAACATCTTCATTGGCTGCTGTGTAGGAACAGTCTCATTGGCTGCTGTGTCTATCTATCTATCTATCTATCTATCTATCTATCTATCTATCTATCTATCTATCTATCTATCTATCTATCTATCTATCTATCTATCTATCTATATGTCTCTATCTCTATCTATCTATCTAGTGACTCTCAGGGCGGCGCGGCCCCCTTTTATACCCTTCCTGGACGATGAAGATGTTCCTGCACATGAAGATGTTCCTACACAGCAGCCATTGAGGATGTTCCTACACAGCAGCCAATGAAAATGTTCCTACACAGCAGCCAGATTGTGACATCACAGAGCATCCCTGTGATGTCACAATCTGGCTGCTGTGTAAGAACATTTTCATTGGCTGCTGTGTAGGAACATCCTCAATGGCTGCTGTGTAGGAACATCTTCATTGGCTGCTGTGTAGGAACAGTCTCATTGGCTGCTGTGTCTATCAATCTATCTATCTATCTATCTATCTATCTATCTATCTATCTATCTATCTATCTATCTATCTATCTATCTATCTATCTATCTATCTATATGTCTCTATCTCTATCTATCTATCTAGTGACTCTCAGGGCGGCGCGGCCCCCTTTTATACCCTTCCTGGACGATGAAGATGTTCCTGCATATGAAGATGTTCCTACACAGCAGCCATTGAGGATGTTCCTACACAGCAGCCAATGAAAATGTTCCTACACAGCAGCCAGATTGTGACATCACAGAGCATCCCTGTGATGTCACAATCTGGCTGCTGTGTAAGAACATTTTCATTGGCTGCTGTGTAGGAACATCCTCAATGGCTGATATGTAGGAACATCTTCATTGGCTGCTGTGTAGGAACAGTCTCATTGGCTGCTGTGTCTATCTATCTATCTATCTATCTATCTATCTATCTATCTATCTATCTATCTATCTATCTATCTATCTATCTATCTATCTATCTATCTATCTATATGTCTCTATCTCTATCTATCTATCTAGTGACTCTCAGGGCGGCGCGGCCCCCTTTTATACCCTTCCTGGACGATGAAGATGTTCCTGCACATGAAGATGTTCCTACACAGCAGCCAGATTGTGACATCACAGAGCTTCCCTGTGATGTCACAATCTGGCTGCTGTGTAAGAACATTTTCATTGGCTGCTGTGTAGGAACATCCTCAATGGCTGCTGTGTTGGAACATCTTCATTGGCTGCTGTGTAGGAACAGTCTCATTGGCTGCTGTGTCTATCTATCTATCTATCTATCTATCTATCTATCTATCTATCTATCTATCTATCTATCTATATGTCTCTATCTCTATCTATCTATCTAGTGACTCTCAGGGCGGCGTGGCCCCCTTTTATACCCTTCCTGGACGATGAAGATGTTCCTGCACATGAAGATGTTCCTACACAGCAGCCATTGAGGATGTTCCTACACAGCAGCCAATGAAAATGTTCCTACACAGCAGCCAGATTGTGACATCACAGAGCATCCCTGTGATGTCACAATCTGGCTGCTGTGTAAGAACATTTTCATTGGCTGCTGTGTAGGAACATCCTCAATGGCTGCTATGTAGGAACATCTTCATTGGCTGCTGTGTAGGAACAGTCTCATTGGCTGCTGTGTCTATCTATCTATCTATCTATCTATCTATCTATCTATCTATCTATCTATCTATCTATCTATCTATCTATCTATATGTCTCTATCTCTATCTATCTATCTATCTAGTGACTCTCAGGGCGGCGCAGCCCCCTTTTATACCCTTCCTGGACGATGAAGATGTTCCTGCACATGAAGATGTTCCTACACAGCAGCCATTGAGGATGTTCCTACACAGCAGCCAATGAAAATGTTCCTACACAGCAGCCAGATTGTGACATCACAGAGCATCCCTGTGATGTCACAATCTGGCTGCTGTGTAGGAACATTTTCATTGGCTGCTGTGTAGGAACATCCTCAATGGCTGATATGTAGGAACATCTTCATTGGCTGCTGTGTAGGAACAGTCTCATTGGCTGCTGTGTCTATCTATCTATCTATCTATCTATCTATCTATCTATCTATCTATCTATCTATCTATCTATCTATCTATCTATCTATCTATCTATCTATCTATCTATCTATCTATCTATCTATCTATCTATCTATCTATATGTCTCTATCTCTATCTATCTATCTAGTGACTCTCAGGGCGGCGCGGCCCCCTTTTATACCCTTCCTGGACGATGAAGATGTTCCTGCACATGAAGATGTTCCTACACAGCAGCCAGATTGTGACATCACAGAGCTTCCCTGTGATGTCACAATCTGGCTGCTGTGTAAGAACATTTTCATTGGCTGCTGTGTAGGAACATCCTCAATGGCTGCTGTGTTGGAACATCTTCATTGGCTGCTGTGTAGGAACAGTCTCATTGGCTGCTGTGTCTATCTATCTATCTATCTATCTATCTATCTATCTATCTATCTATCTATCTATCTATCTATCTATCTATCTATCTATCTATCTATCTATATGTCTCTATCTCTATCTATCTATCTAGTGACTCTCAGGGCGGCGCGGCCCCCTTTTATACCCTTCCTGGACGATGAAGATGTTCCTGCACATGAAGATGTTCCTACACAGCAGCCAGATTGTGACATCACAGAGCATCCCTGTGATGTCACAATCTGGCTGCTGTGTAAGAACATTTTCATTGGCTGCTGTGTAGGAACATCCTCAATGGCTGCTGTGTTGGAACATCTTCATTGGCTGCTGTGTAGGAACAGTCTCATTGGCTGCTGTGTCTATCTATCTATCTATCTATCTATCTATCTATCTATCTATCTATCTATCTATCTATCTATCTATCTATCTATCTATCTATATGTCTCTATCTCTATCTATCTATCTAGTGACTCTCAGGGCGGCGCGGCCCCCTTTTATACCCTTCCTGGACGATGAAGATGTTCCTGCACATGAAGATGTTCCTACACAGCAGCCATTGAGGATGTTCCTACACAGCAGCCAATGAAAATGTTCCTACACAGCAGCCAGATTGTGACATCACAGAGCATCCCTGTGATGTCACAATCTGGCTGCTGTGTAAGAACATTTTCATTGGCTGCTGTGTAGGAACATCCTCAATGGCTGCTATGTAGGAACATCTTCATTGGCTGCTGTGTAGGAACAGTCTCATTGGCTGCTGTGTCTATCTATCCATCTATCTATCTATCTATCTATCTATCTATCTATCTATCTATCTATCTATCTATCTATCTATCTATCTATATCTCTATCTATCTATCTATCTAGTGACTCTCAGGGCGGCGCGGCCCCCTTTTATACCCTTCCTGGACGATGAAGATGTTCCTGCACATGAAGATGTTCCTACACAGCAGCCATTGAGGATGTTCCTACACAGCAGCCAATGAAAATGTTCCTACACAGCAGCCAGATTGTGACATCACAG
This sequence comes from Borostomias antarcticus, assembly GCF_949987555.1. Lineage (NCBI taxonomy): Eukaryota > Metazoa > Chordata > Actinopteri > Stomiiformes > Stomiidae > Borostomias > Borostomias antarcticus. Next base: position 25,513 of record NW_028175647.1, read on the forward strand.
AGCATCCCTGTGATGTCACAATCTGGCTGCTGTGTAAGAACATTTTCATTGGCTGCTGTGTAGGAATATCCTCAATGGCTGCTGTGTAGGAACATCTTCATTGGCTGCTGTGTAGGAACAGTCTCATTGGCTGCTGTGTCTATCTATCTATCTATCTATCTATCTATCTATCTATCTATCTATCTATCTATCTATCTATCTATCTATCTATCTATCTATCTATCTATCTATCTATCTATCTATCTATCCATTGTCCAGGAATTTACATCCAAACACCTTAAACCTTTGTCCTGGTAATTCATTACATTCCCCCAAGTCCCCTGCAAACCCCAGTTTCAGTCTAATGTAAAACACCAACTCTCCCCCCTTTGTAATTGTAAACACACTCTGCATAGCTCTTCCTCATCTCTTTGTCCAAGTCAGAAAGGCCACACCTTGTCCTTCCTGCCCTGACTCAGACCTTTGTCTCTATTCAAAGCCATATTCAAAGTGAGTTTCATCCCACATTCCTTTCTTTCACTGTGTGATATCCGTCCCCTCACAATGACGCATAGACTGAATATAAGCCAGGGCAGAAGTGACTGACTTCACTTCTCTGACTAACCACTCGTTGTTCAGGAAGTCCTTGCGCTCGTATGTTTTTCACAATAAACCAGACTTAACCTTTTGAGCGAATCTTGGTAAATCATTTTTACTAGAACAGTAATTTCCATAACAATTTGGCGACTCGGGACGGGATCGGCTACTGTGAGGTTCGCCTGGAGTGAACAACGAAGGAAGCCAGACGTGCGGAGCAGTAGCGAGCTCTGGAAAATCTTCTCTCTTTGCGCCTATTGCATTGGTTCGGAGAAGTCCGCCTCGTTTGGTTTCACTCGGCTAAACTCACGGTACGTTGAAAAACGAATCCTTTTATGCTTGGTATGTGCCTTGGTTTCGTTTCAGATTGTGTTGTGGGTCTGGCGTATTGTTGAAAGCAAACTCCCCGGGGAAGGTGGTGGCGATAAGGCGTTGTTTTTAACAGTGGCAGTTTAGGATTGGTGATATTGCATTGTTCTCTGACTTCGTCCTTGTTTAGGCTACCGGGGTTCTCTTCAGAAGAGGTGTAATTTTGGTTTTGGGACTCGCTCCCTTACAGTTGATGTAGACTACAGTTTAGATTGTTTGTCGGCTCGGCTGTAGTTAAGAAGTGAGAATGCACTTCTAGGATAACGTTTTGGGTTGCTTTAGTTCGATGTTCCAGAATTAGCACAGAAGGGAACCTGTTGAAGTTCGCAGATAGTGCGATTTCCACAGGGTTGAAGTTCGCAGAGAGTGCGATTTCCACAGGGTTGAAGTTCGCAGAGAGTGCGATTTCCACAGGGTTGAAGTTCGCAGATAGTGCGATTCCCACAGGGTTGAAGTTCGCAGTGAGTGCGATTTCCAAATGGGTTGAAGTTCGCAGTGAATGCGATTACCAGCTAATCTCCGGAGTGTCTGTTTTTTGTCCCCGAACGGGGTTGTGTTGTCTTTGTTTGTCTAAGCGCTATTTTTCGCCGGCTCAGTGGGATTTTTGATTGCTTTGTGAGCCTCGGCTCTTGATTGTATGTTTGTTACGCGCGCCATGGATCCAGGTAAAGTATTTTAAAGTATTTTTTGTACACTGTTAAATCGTAACTGCTAGATTTCCAGTAGGCTAGCTGGTTGTCTGGGAGACAAAGGAAACAACAACTACTACTCCGCTCTCCTGGTGATCCCGCCCGAGCCAGAGGGACAACAAAGGACCAGTTGCTGGGTGAGTTAATTAGAATTTTAATGTGTCTTTGTTTCTTTCGAAATTGTATTCTTTCCCGCCGTGAGTTAACCATAAGGTTTCCTTTCATTGCTGTTTTGGGGTTTTGGGCTGCGTCGTGGTTATTTAGGGATTTGTTTCTTTAAATTTCCCCGCGCTGCCAAAGACAACTTCCGGGTCATACATGCAACATTTTGGGATCACCACTAGGTGTCCCTGTAACCCCGGCTACTAAAATATGCTAGAGGAGGTCACAGAATTCTACTGCTAAACGTGTCTAGCCTGAGGAGATTGTTGCGCTCAAGCATTATTCTGCGAGCGTTTGTTGGCAGATTTTCGTTATGTGCTAAAGCATTTTCGATTTCTTACATCCATATCTGACATTTAGTGTTAAATTTTTAGCTAAGATTCGGGCTCAGCTAGAGGTGGTTGAGATGTCTAGGTTAAGGGAAAAGCCTGTTAATTCTGTAGACTGGTCTGTTTTTAAGATTTGGGAGAGAGTAGCACGAGAGCGGGTTTTTAGGTCAGGAAGGAAAGATAAGGAGATTCAGCAAACAGTCTCTCCGCCATTTCCCCAGCAGAATAACTCTGATTTAAAATTAGATTCCCCCCCCCCCTCGACTCGTTGCTCCGTGCTCACACCCAACCAGGCTGTTCTTTCCCCTTTTCATGCTCCCGCCATTAGCCACGCCCCTTCTCTCATTTCGCCCCTTTCTACGAGGTATAAGGAAGATTTGGCTAGAGCTATATCTGAGGCTAAGGTTAATTTGGAACAACTGCAAATGGCTAGAGATAGTCTGGAGGGACCGCAAATACACGCGCCTCTGATACGCTGCCCAAACCCTGTTCCTCGCCCTTCACAAATAAATTATGCAGCTGGTTATGCGGCCTGGACTCCAGAGATTACGGTTTATAGACCCTGGCGCTCTGATGAACTACGTGAAATAGCTAAAACCTTGCCCGATCCAACCAAAGACATTGACGAGTTTGAAAATCTTTTTAACAGTTTAGTTCATATGTATGAGCCTCACGCAGAGGAAATCGCCATGATCATGAGACAGTGCCTTGGGCTAAAATGGGTGGATGTGAAACATCCGTTTGACATTACATTGCCTTTTAATCATGCCGATTTTTCTGACCAAAACACTGCGCTGTTGAACAGAATCAAAACTCGTTTCCCTAAAAAGATGGATTGGGACCGTATCACATATTGCAAACAAAATTCCGATCAACAGTTCGAGAAATTTTGGGAACGACTAGAATCAGTTTTCGCCGCACACAGTGGCATGGACAAAGCGAACGCCGATTATAAAAAGATTTTGAAACAACAATTGATGAATAACTCTCTCTCCTCTTTGTCCGACCAAGTTAGGTTGATGTGCCACACCTGGGAATCGACTTCTCTCGAAGAAGTTGTTGATCATTTCCGCTATGCGGAGCGTCTTCGTGATCACATTGAAAAGAGGGAGTTGAAAGAAATGAAGCTAGGTGCAGCCAGATTACAAGCTGCTCAGTTACAACAGCTGGACAATCAAACTGCTGGTGCGAGGTGGAACCAACAACGACCACAGTGGCGACAGAGAAACAATAGGAAGCGTTCTGGTAGGGTTAGGCGAGGAAAACGGTATAATCGAAGTGAAGATAGAGATGATTCATGCTTCCATTGTGGTCAGTATGGCCACTGGATTGAACGGTGTCACAGTTACCGCAAGCTGAATGAAATGGAAGAGCCTCAAATTTGGGGTCGAGCGCCACCTGCTGGAGTTCCCTTGAACAACCCATAAGGGAGATTTAAACTAGCCAAGATAGAGAGTTTTTTTTTTGACAGGGTTTTGAATAGGTGTTTGATTCAGGAGTTGGTTTCAATAGTCAATGAATGACCATAAGCTGTTCGTTTTATGCATTTCTACTGTATGAATTTCATTCATATAATGATAATGTGTTTTTGAGGAGTTGACTTTAGGCCTTCTCCTCTGCTATTGAACCCAGTCTGTGTTTGAGTCTTATTTTTCAGGTGCTTTGGACCCTGGGCGGCAGGTCTTTGAGGAGCCTGTATCATGCCTTCCTGGGGACATTGGAACCTGCTGTTGGTCTGTTTAACTGTTGTTTGTTTTGTCTCTCTTTCTGATATGTAGCTTAAGACATAAGCGTTGTGCATAATAGTGGGGGAATAGATAAGGGTTGCCAGTGTCTTAATCTGAATGCAGCATCTCATAACCCAATATATATATTTTTTTTTAAATGAGTATGTTAAATATCTCATGTTTATAGTTTGAGGCACATTCATCGGGCCTGAGTGTTTTTTCTGAGTGGTTTTTTACAGACAACTGTCGTTCCGGGAGTGATGGGTTAATGCCGAACCAGGAGACGGGCACAGACCGGAGGTGGAGATGGAGGTTACTGGCCTGTTTCCCTACAGATGGGCGATCTGGGGTTCGTGAGATGCAACGCCAACGCCATGTCACCAACTCACTGTGAGCGACAGATAAGTATGAAACGGAGAAGAGACCATTTTGTCCGAAGCAGTGCCCAAATACTCTGTCCTCAAATGCAGAAGAGGGAGGGTTTAGATATACAAATTTTTAGCTATACAAATGAAGCTTTGATGGAGTTTTTTGATTAGTTAATTGTAAATGAAGCCAGTTCATTTTAGTGTCATTTTCTTTGCCCCGTCTCTATTTTTATCCTGACTTCAGGAAATTTTTGCTCTCACCCTTAGGGGGTGTTGTTTTGTTGAGACGAGAATGTGGTTAGGGAGGGGGAGTGGGCACCCCTGGACCTAGCCATAAACAGACGGGGGCGGGGCCGCAAGGTCCCAAAAGGGCACGTTAAAATTGTCTTATAGTGCTAGGGGAGACGACTGAAGGCCCCCGTGTCTGATGAAGTAAGAATTAACATACTGCTCTGGTACCGTCTAGTCAGCACTGTGTCGCCGTTAAGGGGTTGGCACTGTGTGGTACGTGGACGACAGTCCACACCTAAGCAGAGGGGCGTTAGAGACGACCTCTGTGAATAGGCAAGGCTGGTGAAAACGGTCAAAGTTCTAATATTCATAGCACAAGTGGAATTAGGATCAGACCGTCGGTTCTGAGCTGGGTGACTAACAATCACTACGGTGTCCGGGATCGCTATCGACTGGGTCACCGGCCGGTCGGGTCGCATATGGCAGTAAGACCTGAGATGGCCGCCGCGCTCGGCTCAATGTACAGTCAGGCCACTACAAGCCAAAAGCGAATGCGTTAGTAGGCGAGTAGTGCTTCTGTGATCGGTGGGCTTTGAAAAGAAGACACCGGGAAGCAGAAGGCTGAGCTCTCATTCCAGGGGAGCCTGGCTTGAGGCCTCGGACGGAACGGGGTCAAGCCCGGGATTGCGCCCTGAATGGGAGGTCCGAAAGACTTAAGCGTATTTTATTTTATTTTCATAAAATCGCGAGAGAAATGCTAGAGCCAAATCCAATTGCCTTGATCATGACTGAGGACTGGGCGTGTTAAAGTCATTCTAACACTGCCCTTGATGTCACTATAGGCTACTGCAGACTGGCTCTAAATGACACTTGAACAGTCACCCTGTTTAAGTTTTCCTGACAGAATAACAACATTTTTTCCCCAAAGCAGGAGCTTGCGCTTAACCATATTTCTAAGTATCTCCTACAGACTGCTGATAACCGTTCCTGACCAAAGAAGGGAACAGGGAGACCAGACCAGAGGACTCTCTTTTTTGCTCTTCTGTTTTGTCTCTGTTTGTCTCTCTCATCTGTGGATCCACAGACGGAGCACTTCATCAGCCTGTAGTGGGGGAGCGGGAGCGCCGAGGTGAGCCCTCCAGCAGCACGACCCGGGCCGGCCCTACGTGGAGCAGTACAGGGATGGACCGGGTTCAGTTCAAGAGCCTGTACGTGCTGCTGGCGCCCTGGCTGTGTGGCGTCCACACGGACACCGTGTCCCATCGCACCTTCACCCTGCTGAACCAGGACAGGGACTCCCTCCTCACCTTCCGAGAGCTCGCTGGCTGACCGCTCTATGTAGACCTGCCCAGTGGGGAGACAAGAGACTACCAGGAGCAGATAAGCAGCCTGAGAACAGGCCAGAAAACATGGAAGAGAAGTAGATGTTGCGGAAGGAACCTACCCGAAAAAAAAAAAAAATGGAACTGTCAGCACATCCTCGGCCAAGTGGGCCATGGGAACATGTAATAATGGATTTTATTGAACTCTCTCCATGCCAGGGATGTCTTCAACAGAGTGAGGACCGCCTTCCTGAGGCTAAGGAGGGGTTCCTGCATCACATCTCTCCTGGGGATTGGGTCCTGGTCCGCGACCACAGACGAAGGAGCTGGAACTCGCCGAGGTGGCTGGGGCCGTACCAGGTTCTACTCACCACGCAGTGGATCCATGCAAGCCATTGCCGACGGGTCCAAGCAGCAGAGGACGGTCCACCAGGGGATCGCCAACACCAGGAGATCAATATGCAGCTGAACCAGAGGGCTCAGAGGCCAAAGCTATGAGCTGCCACAACTGTCCTCTCCTCTGACGAGGAATCAGAGGAAAAATGACCTTGCTGGTCACCTCCTTCTCATGATCGTTATGATGGCAACATGGAGAAACTCCACAGCCATGACCTCACAAGATGCACCACACACGCACACACACCTACACACACTGCAACTAACATTGAACATAACTGATTCAAACAACGCGACATTGAAGTTGCGATCTAGAAGAGAAGACGCCTTGCATTCCCCAATGACATTCTATTGCCCAAAAGAGAAGTGTCACCTAAATGACTGTTGGATACACTGTGAACAAGAGTGACCTTGACAGTCACCGCCACACTCTCCTCTCCTCTGATGAGCAATCGGAGACTGACCTTGCCGGTCACCTCCTTCTTGTGGTTGTGGTATGACAACATGGACAATCTCAACAGCAGTGACTGCACCTCTAATCGCACACACTGGAACCTACATTTAACATTCAGAGACGCACACATGGAATCTATGTTCCATAGGACATCACATGCGATTATTCACAAGAGTGAATGAACTTTGAAATAATCTGAAAAATATCATATTTGTTTACAAGAGTTACAATGGTTGAAACATGAGTTGATAAATAAGTTTGGGTTTTTCCTCTAAATTGACCAAGAGGTTTTTTGCCCCTCTTACACTGGTAACCATTTTATCTTTTTTGCCTTGTAAAATCAAGTTTTTTGGTGAATGGTTGTCCACTCTTAGACTATAAATAGTATATAATCATGTCATCTTTTTTATCTTGTTTCCTGTCAAATTTCTGAAACAAGGGGTTTTGGTGCGTGATTTTGCACGTGGAAAGAAAATAATAAAAAAGAAAAAAAAAGAAATAGAGCATCCCTGTGATGTCACAATCTGGCTGCTGTGTAGGAACATTTTCATTGGCTGCTGTGTAGGAACATCCTCAATGGCTGCTGTGTAGGAATATCTTCATTGGCTGCTGTGTAGGAACAGTCTCATTGGCTGCTGTGTCCATCTATCTATCTATCTATCTATCTATCTATCTATCTATCTATCTATCTATCTATCTATCTATCTATCTATCTATCTATCTATCTATCTATCTATCTATATGTCTCTATCTCTATCTATCTATCTAGTGACTCTCAGGGCGGCGCGGCCCCCTTTTATACCCTTCCTGGACGATGAAGATGTTCCTGCACATGAAGATGTTCCTACACAGCAGCCATTGAGGATGTTCCTACACAGCAGCCAATGAAAATGTTCCTACACAGCAGCCAGATTGTGACATCACAGATCATCCCTGTGATGTCACAATCTGGCTGCTGTGTAAGAACATTTTCATTGGCTGCTGTGTAGGAACATCCTCAATGGCTGCTGTGTAGGAACATCTTCATTGGCTGCTGTGTAGGAACAGTCTCATTGGCTGCTGTGTCTATCAATCTATCTATCTATCTATCTATCTATCTATCTATCTATCTATCTATCTATCTATCTATCTATCTATATGTCTCTATCTCTATCTATCTATCTAGTGACTCTCAGGGCGGCGCGGCCCCCTTTTATACCCTTCCTGGACGATGAAGATGTTCCTGCATATGAAGATGTTCCTACACAGCAGCCATTGAGGATGTTCCTACACAGCAGCCAATGAAAATGTTCCTACACAGCAGCCAGATTGTGACATCACAGAGCATCCCTGTGATGTCACAATCTGGCTGCTGTGTAAGAACATTTTCATTGGCTGCTGTGTAGGAACATCCTCAATGGCTGATATGTAGGAACATCTTCATTGGCTGCTGTGTAGGAACAGTCTCATTGGCTGCTGTGTCTATCTATCTATCTATCTATCTATCTATCTATCTATCTATCTATCTATCTATCTATCTATCTATCTATCTATCTATCTATCTATCTATCTATATGTCTCTATCTCTATCTATCTATCTAGTGACTCTCAGGGCGGCGCGGCCCCCTTTTATACCCTTCCTGGACGATGAAGATGTTCCTGCACATGAAGATGTTCCTACACAGCAGCCAGATTGTGACATCACAGAGCTTCCCTGTGATGTCACAATCTGGCTGCTGTGTAAGAACATTTTCATTGGCTGCTGTGTAGGAACATCCTCAATGGCTGCTGTGTTGGAACATCTTCATTGGCTGCTGTGTAGGAACAGTCTCATTGGCTGCTGTGTCTATCTATCTATCTATCTATCTATCTATCTATCTATCTATCTATCTATCTATCTATCTATCTATCTATCTATCTATCCATTGTCCAGGAATTTACATCCAAACACCTTAAACCTTTGTCCTGGTAATTCATTACATTCCCCCAAGTCCCCTGCAAACCCCAGTTTCAGTCTAATGTAAAACACCAACTCTCCCCCCTTTGTAATTGTAAACACACTCTGCAAAGCTCTTCCTCATCTCTTTGTCCAAGTCAGAAAGGCCACACCTTGTCCTTCCTGCCCTGACTCAGACCTTTGTCTCTATTCAAAGCCATATTCAAAGTGAGTTTCATCCCACATTCCTTTCTTTCACTGTGTGATATCCGTCCCCTCACGATGACGCATAGACTGAATATAAGCCAGGGCAGAAGTGACTGACTTCACTTCTCTGACTAACCACTCGTTGTTCAGGAAGTCCTTGCGCTCGTATGTTTTTCACAATAAACCAGACTTAACCTTTTGAGCGAATCTTGGTAAATCATTTTTACTAGAACAGTAATTTCCATAACAATTTGGCGACTCGGGACGGGATCGGCTACTGTGAGGTTCGCCTGGAGTGAACAACGAAGGAAGCCAGACGTGCGGAGCAGTAGCGAGCTCTGGAAAATCTTCTCTCTTTGCGCCTATTGCATTGGTTCGGAGAAGTCCGCCTCGTTTGGTTTCACTCGGCTAAACTCACGGTACGTTGAAAAACGAATCCTTTTATGCTTGGTATTTGCCTTGGTTTCGTTTCAGATTGTGTTGTGGGTCTGGCGTATTGTTGAAAGCAAACTCCCCGGGGAAGGTGGTGGCGATAAGGCGTTGTTTTTAACAGTGGCAGTTTAGGATTGGTGATATTGCATTGTTCTCTGACTTCGTCCTTGTTTAGGCTACCGGGGTTCTCTTCAGAAGAGGTGTAATTTTGGTTTTGGGACTCGCTCCCTTACAGTTGATGTAGACTACAGTTTAGATTGTTTGTCGGCTCGGCTGTAGTTAAGAAGTGAGAATGCACTTCTAGGATAACGTTTTGGGTTGCTTTAGTTCGATGTTCCAGAATTAGCACAGAAGGGAACCTGTTGAAGTTCGCAGATAGTGCGATTTCCACAGGGTTGAAGTTCGCAGAGAGTGCGATTTCCACAGGGTTGAAGTTCGCAGAGAGTGCGATTTCCACAGGGTTGAAGTTCGCAGATAGTGCGATTCCCACAGGGTTGAAGTTCGCAGTGAGTGCGATTTACAAATGGGTTGAAGTTCGCAGTGAATGCGATTACCAGCTAATCTCCGGAGTGTCTGTTTTTTGTCCCCGAACGGGGTTGTGTTGTCTTTGTTTGTCTAAGCGCTATTTTTCGCCGGCTCAGTGGGATTTTTGATTGCTTTGTGAGCCTCGGCTCTTGATTGTATGTTTGTTACGCGCGCCATGGATCCAGGTAAAGTATTTTAAAGTATTTTTTGTACACTGTTAAATCGTAACTGCTAGATTTCCAGTAGGCTAGCTGGTTGTCTGGGAGACAAAGGAAACAACAACTACTACTCCGCTCTCCTGGTGATCCCGCCCGAGCCAGAGGGACAACAAAGGACCAGTTGCTGGGTGAGTTAATTAGAATTTTAATGTGTCTTTGTTTCTTTCGAAATTGTATTCTTTCCCGCCGTGAGTTAACCATAAGGTTTCCTTTCATTGCTGTTTTGGGGTTTTGGGCTGCGTCGTGGTTATTTAGGGATTTGTTTCTTTAAATTTCCCCGCGCTGCCAAAGACAACTTCCGGGTCATACATGCAACATTTTGGGATCACCACTAGGTGTCCCTGTAACCCCGGCTACTAAAATATGCTAGAGGAGGTCACAGAATTCTACTGCTAAACGTGTCTAGCCTGAGGAGATTGTTGCGCTCAAGCATTATTCTGCGAGCGTTTGTTGGCAGATTTTCGTTATGTGCTAAAGCATTTTCGATTTCTTACATCCATATCTGACATTTAGTGTTAAATTTTTAGCTAAGATTCGGGCTCAGCTAGAGGTGGTTGAGATGTCTAGGTTAAGGGAAAAGCCTGTTAATTCTGTAGACTGGTCTGTTTTTAAGATTTGGGAGAGAGTAGCACGAGAGCGGGTTTTTAGGTCAGGAAGGAAAGATAAGGAGATTCAGCAAACAGTCTCTCCGCCATTTCCCCAGCAGAATAACTCTGATTTAAAATTAGATTCCCCCCCCCCCTCGACTCGTTGCTCCGTGCTCACACCCAACCAGGCTGTTCTTTCCCCTTTTCATGCTCCCGCCATTAGCCACGCCCCTTCTCTCATTTCGCCCCTTTCTACGAGGTATAAGGAAGATTTGGCTAGAGCTATATCTGAGGCTAAGGTTAATTTGGAACAACTGCAAATGGCTAGAGATAGTCTGGAGGGACCGCAAATACACGCGCCTCTGATACGCTGCCCAAACCCTGTTCCTCGCCCTTCACAAATAAATTATGCAGCTGGTTATGCGGCCTGGACTCCAGAGATTACGGTTTATAGACCCTGGCGCTCTGATGAACTACGTGAAATAGCTAAAACCTTGCCCGATCCAACCAAAGACATTGACGAGTTTGAAAATCTTTTTAACAGTTTAGTTCATATGTATGAGCCTCACGCAGAGGAAATCGCCATGATCATGAGACAGTGCCTTGGGCTAAAATGGGTGGATGTGAAACATCCGTTTGACATTACATTGCCTTTTAATCATGCCGATTTTTCTGACCAAAACACTGCGCTGTTGAACAGAATCAAAACTCGTTTCCCTAAAAAGATGGATTGGGACCGTATCACATATTGCAAACAAAATTCCGATCAACAGTTCGAGAAATTTTGGGAACGACTAGAATCAGTTTTCGCCGCACACAGTGGCATGGACAAAGCGAACGCCGATTATAAAAAGATTTTGAAACAACAATTGATGAATAACTCTCTCTCCTCTTTGTCCGACCAAGTTAGGTTGATGTGCCACACCTGGGAATCGACTTCTCTCGAAGAAGTTGTTGATCATTTCCGCTATGCGGAGCGTCTTCGTGATCACATTGAAAAGAGGGAGTTGAAAGAAATGAAGCTAGGTGCAGCCAGATTACAAGCTGCTCAGTTACAACAGCTGGACAATCAAACTGCTGGTGCGAGGTGGAACCAACAACGACCACAGTGGCGACAGAGAAACAATAGGAAGCGTTCTGGTAGGGTTAGGCGAGGAAAACGGTATAATCGAAGTGAAGATAGAGATGATTCATGCTTCCATTGTGGTCAGTATGGCCACTGGATTGAACGGTGTCACAGTTACCGCAAGCTGAATGAAAAGGAAGAGCCTCAAATTTGGGGTCGAGCGCCACCTGCTGGAGTTCCCTTGAACAACCCATAAGGGAGATTTAAACTAGCCAAGATAGAGAGTTTTTTTTTTGACAGGGTTTTGAATAGGTGTTTGATTCAGGAGTTGGTTTCAATAGTCAATGAATGACCATAAGCTGTTCGTTTTATGCATTTCTACTGTATGAATTTCATTCATATAATGATAATGTGTTTTTGAGGAGTTGACTTTAGGCCTTCTCCTCTGCTATTGAACCCAGTCTGTGTTTGAGTCTTATTTTTCAGGTGCTTTGGACCCTGGGCGGCAGGTCTTTGAGGAGCCTGTATCATGCCTTCCTGGGGACATTGGAACCTGCTGTTGGTCTGTTTAACTGTTGTTTGTTTTGTCTCTCTTTCTGATATGTAGCTTAAGACATAAGCGTTGTGCATAATAGTGGGGGAATAGATAAGGGTTGCCAGTGTCTTAATCTGAATGCAGCATCTCATAACCCAATATATATATTTTTTTTTAAATGAGTATGTTAAATATCTCATGTTTATAGTTTGAGGCACATTCATCGGGCCTGAGTGTTTTTTCTGAGTGTTTTTTTACAGACAACTGTCGTTCCGGGAGTGATGGGTTAATGCCGAACCAGGAGACGGGCACAGACCGGAGGTGGAGATGGAGGTTACTGGCCTGTTTCCCTACAGATGGGCGATCTGGGGTTCGTGAGATGCAACGCCAACGCCATGTCACCAACTCACTGTGAGCGACAGATAAGTATGAAACGGAGAAGAGACCATTTTGTCCGAAGCAGTGCCCAAATACTCTGTCCTCAAATGCAGAAGAGGGAGGGTTTAGATATACAAATTTTTAGCTATACAAATGAAGCTTTGATGGAGTTTTTTGATTAGTTAATTGTAAATGAAGCCAGTTCATTTTAGTGTCATTTTCTTTGCCCCGTCTCTATTTTTATCCTGACTTCAGGAAATTTTTGCTCTCACCCTTAGGGGGTGTTGTTTTGTTGAGACGAGAATGTGGTTAGGGAGGGGGAGTGGGCACCCCTGGACCTAGCCATAAACAGACGGGGGCGGGGCCGCAAGGTCCCAAAAGGGCACGTTAAAATTGTCTTATAGTGCTAGGGGAGACGACTGAAGGCCCCCGTGTCTGATGAAGTATGAATTAACATACTGATCTGGTACCGTCTAGTCAGCACTGTGTCGCCGTTAAGGGGTTGGCACTGTGTGGTACGTGGACGACAGTCCACACCTAAGCAGAGGGGCGTTAGAGACGACCTCTGTGAATAGGCAAGGCTGGTGAAAACGGTCAAAGTTCTAATATTCATAGCACAAGTGGAATTAGGATCAGACCGTCGGTTCTGAGCTGGGTGACTAACAATCACTACGGTGTCCGGGATCGCTATCGACTGGGTCACCGGCCGGTCGGGTCGCATATGGCAGTAAGACCTGAGATGGCCGCCGCGCTCGGCTCAATGTACAGTCAGGCCACTACAAGCCAAAAGCGAATGCGTTAGTAGGCGAGTAGTGCTTCTGTGATCGGTGGGCTTTGAAAAGAAGACACCGGGAAGCAGAAGGCTGAGCTCTCATTCCAGGGGAGCCTGGCTTGAGGCCTCGGACGGAACGGGGTCAAGCCCGGGATTGCGCCCTGAATGGGAGGTCCGAAAGACTTAAGCGTATTTTATTTTATTTTCATAAAATCGCGAGAGAAATGCTAGAGCCAAATCCAATTGCCTTGATCATGACTGAGGACTGGGCGTGTTAAAGTCATTCTAACACTGCCCTTGATGTCACTATAGGCTACTGCAGACTGGCTCTAAATGACACTTGAACAGTCACCCTGTTTAAGTTTTCCTGACAGAATAACAACATTTTTTCCCCAAAGCAGGAGCTTGCGCTTAACCATATTTCTAAGTATCTCCTACAGACTGCTGATAACCGTTCCTGACCAAAGAAGGGAACAGGGAGACCAGACCAGAGGACTCTCTTTTTTGCTCTTCTGTTTTGTCTCTGTTTGTCTCTCTCATCTGTGGATCCACAGACGGAGCACTTCATCAGCCTGTAGTGGGGGAGCGGGAGCGCCGAGGTGAGCCCTCCAGCAGCACGACCCGGGCCGGCCCTACGTGGAGCAGTACAGGGATGGACCGGGTTCAGTTCAAGAGCCTGTACGTGCTGCTGGCGCCCTGGCTGTGTGGCGTCCACACGGACACCGTGTCCCATCGCACCTTCACCCTGCTGAACCAGGACAGGGACTCCCTCCTCACCTTCCGAGAGCTCGCTGGCTGACCGCTCTATGTAGACCTGCCCAGTGGGGAGACAAGAGACTACCAGGAGCAGATAAGCAGCCTGAGAACAGGCCAGAAAACATGGAAGAGAAGTAGATGTTGCGGAAGGAACCTACCCGAAAAAAAAAAAAAATGGAACTGTCAGCACATCCTCGGCCAAGTGGGCCATGGGAACATGTAATAATGGATTTTATTGAACTCTCTCCATGCCAGGGATGTCTTCAACAGAGTGAGGACCGCCTTCCTGAGGCTAAGGAGGGGTTCCTGCATCACATCTCTCCTGGGGATTGGGTCCTGGTCCGCGACCACAGACGAAGGAGCTGGAACTCGCCGAGGTGGCTGGGGCCGTACCAGGTTCTACTCACCACGCAGTGGATCCATGCAAGCCATTGCCGACGGGTCCAAGCAGCAGAGGACGGTCCACCAGGGGATCGCCAACACCAGGAGATCAATATGCAGCTGAACCAGAGGGCTCAGAGGCCAAAGCTATGAGCTGCCACAACTGTCCTCTCCTCTGACGAGGAATCAGAGGAAAAATGACCTTGCTGGTCACCTCCTTCTCATGATCGTTATGATGGCAACATGGAGAAACTCCACAGCCATGACCTCACAAGATGCACCACACACGCACACACACCTACACACACTGCAACTAACATTGAACATAACTGATTCAAACAACGCGACATTGAAGTTGCGATCTAGAAGAGAAGACGCCTTGCATTCCCCAATGACATTCTATTGCCCAAAAGAGAAGTGTCACCTAAATGACTGTTGGATACACTGTGAACAAGAGTGACCTTGACAGTCACCGCCACACTCTCCTCTCCTCTGATGAGCAATCGGAGACTGACCTTGCCGGTCACCTCCTTCTTGTGGTTGTGGTATGACAACATGGACAATCTCAACAGCAGTGACTGCACCTCTAATCGCACACACTGGAACCTACATTTAACATTCAGAGACGCACACATGGAATCTATGTTCCATAGGACATCACATGCGATTATTCACAAGAGTGAATGAACTTTGAAATAATCTGAAAAATATCATATTTGTTTACAAGAGTTACAATGGTTGAAACATGAGTTGATAAATAAGTTTGGGTTTTTCCTCTAAATTGACCAAGAGGTTTTTTGCCCCTCTTACACTGGTAACCATTTTATCTTTTTTGCCTTGTAAAATCAAGTTTTTTGGTGAATGGTTGTCCACTCTTAGACTATAAATAGTATATAATCATGTCATCTTTTTTATCTTGTTTCCTGTCAAATTTCTGAAACAAGGGGTTTTGGTGCGTGATTTTGCACGTGGAAAGAAAATAATAAAAAAGAAAAAAAAAGAAATAGAGCATCCCTGTGATGTCACAATCTGGCTGCTGTGTAGGAACATTTTCATTGGCTGCTGTGTAGGAACATCCTCAATGGCTGCTGTGTAGGAATATCTTCATTGGCTGCTGTGTAGGAACAGTCTCATTGGCTGCTGTGTCCATCTATCTATCTATCTATCTATCTATCTATCTATCTATCTATCTATCTATCTATCTATCTATCTATCTATCTATCTATCTATCTATCTATCTATCTATCTATCTATCTATCTATATGTCTCTATCTCTATCTATCTATCTAGTGACTCTCAGGGCGGCGCGGCCCCCTTTTATACCCTTCCTGGACGATGAAGATGTTCCTGCACATGAAGATGTTCCTACACAGCAGCCATTGAGGATGTTCCTACACAGCAGCCAATGAAAATGTTCCTACACAGCAGCCAGATTGTGACATCACAGAGCATCCCTGTGATGTCACAATCTGGCTGCTGTGTAAGAACATTTTCATTGGCTGCTGTGTAGGAACATCCTCAATGGCTGCTGTGTAGGAACATCTTCATTGGCTGCTGTGTAGGAACAGTCTCATTGGCTGCTGTGTCTATCAATCTATCTATCTATCTATCTATCTATCTATCTATCTATCTATCTATCTATCTATCTATCTATCTATATGTCTCTATCTCTATCTATCTATCTAGTGACTCTCAGGGCGGCGCGGCCCCCTTTTATACCCTTCCTGGACGATGAAGATGTTCCTGCATATGAAGATGTTCCTACACAGCAGCCATTGAGGATGTTCCTACACAGCAGCCAATGAAAATGGTCCTACACAGCAGCCAGATTGTGACATCACAGAGCATCCCTGTGATGTCACAATCTGGCTGCTGTGTAAGAACATTTTCATTGGCTGCTGTGTAGGAACATCCTCAATGGCTGATATGTAGGAACATCTTCATTGGCTGCTGTGTAGGAACAGTCTCATTGGCTGCTGTGTCTATCTATCTATCTATCTATCTATCTATCTATCTATCTATCTATCTATCTATCTATCTATCTATATGTCTCTATCTCTATCTATCTATCTAGTGACTCTCAGGGCGGCGCGGCCCCCTTTTATACCCTTCCTGGACGATGAAGATGTTCCTGCACATGAAGATGTTCCTACACAGCAGCCAGATTGTGACATCACAGAGCTTCCCTGTGATGTCACAATCTGGCTGCTGTGTAAGAACATTTTCATTGGCTGCTGTGTAGGAACATCCTCAATGGCTGCTGTGTTGGAACATCTTCATTGGCTGCTGTGTAGGAACAGTCTCATTGGCTGCTGTGTCTATCTATCTATCTATCTATCTATCTATCTATCTATCTATCTATCTATCTATCTATCTATCTATCTATCTATCTATCTATATGTCTCTATCTCTATCTATCTATCTAGTGACTCTCAGGGCGGCGTGGCCCCCTTTTATACCCTTCCTGGACGATGAAGATGTTCCTGCACATGAAGATGTTCCTACACAGCAGCCATTGAGGATGTTCCTACACAGCAGCCAATGAAAATGTTCCTACACAGCAGCCAGATTGTGACATCACAGAGCATCCCTGTGATGTCACAATCTGGCTGCTGTGTAAGAACATTTTCATTGGCTGCTGTGTAGGAACATCCTCAATGGCTGCTATGTAGGAACATCTTCATTGGCTGCTGTGTAGGAACAGTCTCATTGGCTGCTGTGTCTATCTATCTATCTATCTATCTATCTATCTATCTATCTATCTATCTATCTATCTATCTATCTATCTATCTATCTATCTATCTATCTATCTATCTATCTATCTATCTATCTATCTATCTATCTATATGTCTCTATCTCTATCTATCTATCTATCTAGTGACTCTCAGGGCGGCGCAGCCCCCTTTTATACCCTTCCTGGACGATGAAGATGTTCCTGCACATGAAGATGTTCCTACACAGCAGCCATTGAGGATGTTCCTACACAGCAGCCAATGAAAATGTTCCTACACAGCAGCCAGATTGTGACATCACAGAGCATCCCTGTGATGTCACAATCTGGCTGCTGTGTAGGAACATTTTCATTGTCTGCTGTGTAGGAACATCCTCAATGGCTGATATGTAGGAACATCTTCATTGGCTGCTGTGTAGGAACAGTCTCATTGGCTGCTGTGTCTATCTATCTATCTATCTATCTATCTATCTATCTATCTATCTATCTATCTATCTATCTATCTATCTATCTATCTATCTATCTATCTATCTATCTATCTATCTATCTATCTATCTATATGTCTCTATCTCTATCTATCTATCTAGTGACTCTCAGGGCGGCGCGGCCCCCTTTTATACCCTTCCTGGACGATGAAGATGTTCCTGCACATGAAGATGTTCCTACACAGCAGCCAGATTGTGACATCACAGAGCTTCCCTGTGATGTCACAATCTGGCTGCTGTGTAAGAACATTTTCATTGGCTGCTGTGTAGGAACATCCTCAATGGCTGCTGTGTTGGAACATCTTCATTGGCTGCTGTGTAGGAACAGTCTCATTGGCTGCTGTGTCTATCTATCTATCTATCTATCTATCTATCTATCTATCTATCTATCTATCTATCTATCTATCTA
Source organism: Borostomias antarcticus (assembly GCF_949987555.1). Lineage (NCBI taxonomy): Eukaryota > Metazoa > Chordata > Actinopteri > Stomiiformes > Stomiidae > Borostomias > Borostomias antarcticus. The sequence goes on from NW_028175647.1 coordinate 43,533, forward strand.
TCTATCTATCTATCTATCTATCTATCTATCTATCTATCTATCTATCTATCTATATGTCTCTATCTCTATCTATCTATCTAGTGACTCTCAGGGCGGCGTGGCCCCCTTTTATACCCTTCCTGGACGATGAAGATGTTCCTGCACATGAAGATGTTCCTACACAGCAGCCATTGAGGATGTTCCTACACAGCAGCCAATGAAAATGTTCCTACACAGCAGCCAGATTGTGACATCACAGAGCATCCCTGTGATGTCACAATCTGGCTGCTGTGTAAGAACATTTTCATTGGCTGCTGTGTAGGAACATCCTCAATGGCTGCTATGTAGGTAACTTCATTGGCTGCTGTGTAGGAACAGTCTCATTGGCTGCTGTGTCTATCTATCTATCTATCTATCTATCTATCTATCTATCTATCTATCTATCTATCTATCTATCTATCTATCTATCTATCTATCTATCTATCTATCTATATGTCTCTATCTCTATCTATCTATCTAGTGACTCTCAGGGCGGCGCAGCCCCCTTTTATACCCTTCCTGGACGATGAAGATGTTCCTGCACATGAAGATGTTCCTACACAGCAGCCATTGAGGATGTTCCTACACAGCAGCCAATGAAAATGTTCCTACACAGCAGCCAGATTGTGACATCACAGAGCATCCCTGTGATGTCACAATCTGGCTGCTGTGTAGGAACATTTTCATTGGCTGCTGTGTAGGAACATCCTCAATGGCTGCTGTGTAGGAATATCTTCATTGGCTGCTGTGTAGGAACAGTCTCATTGGCTGCTGTGTCTATCTATCTATCTATCTATCTATCTATCTATCTATCTATCTATCTATCTATCTATCTATCTATCTATCTATCTATCTATCTATCTATCTATATGTCTCTATCTCTATCTATCTATCTAGTGACTCTCAGGGCGGCGCGGCCCCCTTTTATACCCTTCCTGGACGATGAAGATGTTCCTGCACATGAAGATGTTCCTACACAGCAGCCATTGAGGATGTTCCTACACAGCAGCCAATGAAAATGTTCCTACACAGCAGCCAGATTGTGACATCACAGAGCATCCCTGTGATGTCACAATCTGGCTGCTGTGTAAGAACATTTTCATTGGCTGCTGTGTAGGAACATCCTCAATGGCTGCTGTGTAGGAACATCTTCATTGGCTGCTGTGTAGGAACAGTCTCATTGGCTGCTGTGTCTATCTATCTATCTATCTATCTATCTATCTATCTATCTATCTATCTATCTATCTATCTATCTATCTATCTATCTATCTATCTATCTATCTATCTATCTATCTATCTATCTATCTATCTATCTATCTATATGTCTCTATCTCTATCTATCTATCTATCTAGTGACTCTCAGGGCGGCGCGGCCCCCTTTTATACCCTTCCTGGACGGTGAAGATGTTCCTGCACATGAAGATGTTCCTACACAGCAGCCAGATTGTGACATCACAGAGCTTCCCTGTGATGTCACAATCTGGCTGCTGTGTAAGAACATTTTCATTGGCTGCTGTGTAGGAACATCCTCAATGGCTGCTGTGTTGGAACATCTTCATTGGCTGCTGTGTAGGAACAGTCTCATTGGCTGCTGTGTCTATCTATCTATCTATCTATCTATCTATCTATCTATCTATCTATCTATCTATCTATCTATCTATCTATCTATATGTCTCTATCTCTATCTATCTATCTATCTATCTAGTGACTCTCAGGGCGGCGTGGCCCCCTTTTATACCCTTCCTGGACGATGAAGATGTTCCTGCACATGAAGATGTTCCTACACAGCAGCCATTGAGGATGTTCCTACACAGCAGCCAATGAAAATGTTCCTACACAGCAGCCAGATTGTGACATCACAGAGCATCCCTGTGATGTCACAATCTGGCTGCTGTGTAAGAACATTTTCATTGGCTGCTGTGTAGGAACATCCTCAATGGCTGCTATGTAGGAACATCTTCATTGGCTGCTGTGTAGGAACAGTCTCATTGGCTGCTGTGTCTATCTATCTATCTATCTATCTATCTATCTATCTATCTATCTATCTATCTATCTATCTATCTATCTATCTATCTATCTATATGTCTCTATCTCTATCTATCTATCTAGTGACTCTCAGGGCGGCGTGGCCCCCTTTTATACCCTTCATGGACGATGAAGATGTTCCTGCACATGAAGATGTTCCTACACAGCAGCCATTGAGGATGTTCCTACACAGCAGCCAATGAAAATGTTCCTACACAGCAGCCAGATTGTGACATCACAGAGCATCCCTGTGATGTCACAATCTGGCTGCTGTGTAAGAACATTTTCATTGGCTGCTGTGTAGGAACATCCTCAATGGCTGCTATGTAGGAACATCTTCATTGGCTGCTGTGTAGGAACAGTCTCATTGGCTGCTGTGTCTATCTATCTATCTATCTATCTATCTATCTATCTATCTATCTATCTATCTATCTATCTATCTATCTATCTATCTATCTATCTATCTATCTATCTATCTATCTATCTATATGTCTCTATCTCTATCTATCTATCTAGTGACTCTCAGGCCGGCGCGGCCCCCTTTTATACCCTTCCTGGACGATGAAGATGTTCCTGCACATGAAGATGTTCCTACACAGCAGCCATTGAGGATGTTCCTACACAGCAGCCAATGAAAATGTTCCTACACAGCAGCCAGATTGTGACATCACAGAGCATCCCTGTGATGTCACAATCTGGCTGCTGTGTAAGAACATTTTCATTGGCTGCTGTGTAGGAACATCCTCAATGGCTGCTGTGTAGGAACATCTTCATTGGCTGCTGTGTAGGAACAGTCTCATTGGCTGCTGTGTCTATCTATCTATCTATCTATCTATCTATCTATCTATCTATCTATCTATCTATCTATCTATCTATCTATCTATCTATCTATCTATCTATCTATCTATCTATCTATCTATATGTCTCTATCTCTATCTATCTATCTAGTGACTCTCAGGGCGGCGCGGCCCCCTTTTATACCCTTCCTGGACGATGAAGATGTTCCTGCACATGAAGATGTTCCTACACAGCAGCCATTGAGGATGTTCCTACACAGCAGCCAATGAAAATGTTCCTACACAGCAGCCAGATTGTGACATCACAGAGCATCCCTGTGATGTCACAATCTGGCTGCTGTGTAAGAACATTTTCATTGGCTGCTGTGTAGGAACATCCTCAATGGCTGATATGTAGGAACATCTTCATTGGCTGCTGTGTAGGAACAGTCTCATTGGCTGCTGTGTCTATCTATCTATCTATCTATCTATCTATCTATCTATCTATCTATCTATCTATCTATCTATCCATCTATCTATCTATCTATCTATCTATCTATCTATCTATCTATCTATCTATCTATCTATCTATCTATCTATCTATATGTCTCTATCTCTATCTATCTATCTAGTGACTCTCAGGGCGGCGCGGCCCCCTTTTATACCCTTCCTGGACGATGAAGATGTTCCTGCATATGAAGATGTTCCTACACAGCAGCCATTGAGGATGTTCCTACACAGCAGCCAATGAAAATGTTCCTACACAGCAGCCAGATTGTGACATCACAGAGCATCCCTGTGATGTCACAATCTGGCTGCTGTGTAAGAACATTTTCATTGGCTGCTGTGTAGGAACATCCTCAATGGCTGATATGTAGGAACATCTTCATTGGCTGCTGTGTAGGAACAGTCTCATTGGCTGCTGTGTCTATCTATCTATCTATCTATCTATCTATCTATCTATCTATCTATCTATCTATCTATCTATCTATCTATCTATCTATCTATCTATCTATCTATCTATCTATATGTCTCTATCTCTATCTATCTATCTAGTGACTCTCAGGGCGGCGCGGCCCCCTTTTATACCCTTCCTGGACGATGAAGATGTTCCTGCACATGAAGATGTTCCTACACAGCAGCCAGATTGTGACATCACAGAGCATCCCTGTGATGTCACAATCTGGCTGCTGTGTAAGAACATTTTCATTGGCTGCTGTGTAGGAACATCCTCAATGGCTGATATGTAGGAACATCTTCATTGGCTGCTGTGTAGGAACAGTCTCATTGGCTGCTGTGTCTATCTATCTATCTATCTATCTATCTATCTATCTATCTATCTATCTATCTATCTATCTATCTATCTATCTATCTATATGTCTCTATCTCTATCTATCTATCTAGTGACTCTCAGGGCGGCGCGGCCCCCTTTTATACCCTTCCTGGACGATGAAGATGTTCCTGCACATGAAGATGTTCCTACACAGCAGCCATTGAGGATGTTCCTACACAGCAGCCAATGAAAATGTTCCTACACAGCAGCCAGATTGTGACATCACAGAGCATCCCTGTGATGTCACAATCTGGCTGCTGTGTAAGAACATTTTCATTGGCTGCTGTGTAGGAACATCCTCAATGGCTGCTGTGTAGGAACATCTTCATTGGCTGCTGTGTAGGAACAGTCTCATTGGCTGCTGTGTCTATCTATCTATCTATCTATCTATCTATCTATCTATCTATCTATCTATCTATCTATCTATCTATCTATCTATCTATCTATCTATCTATCTATCTATCTATCTATATGTCTCTATCTCTATCTATCTATCTAGTGACTCTCAGGGCGGCGCGGCCCCCTTTTATACCCTTCCTGGACGATGAAGATGTTCCTGCATATGAAGATGTTCCTACACAGCAGCCATTGAGGATGTTCCTACACAGCAGCCAATGAAAATGTTCCTACACAGCAGCCAGATTGTGACATCACAGAGCATCCCTGTGATGTCACAATCTGGCTGCTGTGTAAGAACATTTTCATTGGCTGCTGTGTAGGAACATCCTCAATGGCTGCTGTGTAGGAACATCTTCATTGGCTGCTGTGTAGGAACAGTCTCATTGGCTGTTGTGTCTATCAATCTATCTATCTATCTATCTATCTATCTATCTATCTATCTATCTATCTATCTATCTATCTATCTATCTATCTATCTATCTATCTATCTATCTATCTATCTATCTATCTATATGTCTCTATCTCTATCTATCTATCTAGTGACTCTCAGGGCGGCGCGGCCCCCTTTTATACCCTTCCTGGACGATGAAGATGTTCCTGCATATGAAGATGTTCCTACACAGCAGCCATTGAGGATGTTCCTACACAGCAGCCAATGAAAATGTTCCTACACAGCAGCCAGATTGTGACATCACAGAGCATCCCTGTGATGTCACAATCTGGCTGCTGTGTAAGAACATTTTCATTGGCTGCTGTGTAGGAACATCCTCAATGGCTGATATGTAGGAACATCTTCATTGGCTGCTGTGTAGGAACAGTCTCATTGGCTGCTGTGTCTATCTATCTATCTATCTATCTATCTATCTATCTATCTATCTATCTATCTATCTATCTATCTATCTATCTATCTATCTATCTATCTATCTATCTATATGTCTCTATCTCTATCTATCTATCTAGTGACTCTCAGGGCGGCGCGGCCCCCTTTTATACCCTTCCTGGACGATGAAGATGTTCCTGCACATGAAGATGTTCCTACACAGCAGCCATTGAGGATGTTCCTACACAGCAGCCAATGAAAATGTTCCTACACAGCAGCCAGATTGTGACATCACAGAGCATCCCTGTGATGTCACAATCTGGCTGCTGTGTAAGAACATTTTCATTGGCTGCTGTGTAGGAACATCCTCAATGGCTGCTGTGTAGGAACATCTTCATTGGCTGCTGTGTAGGAACAGTCTCATTGGCTGCTGTGTCTATCTATCTATCTATCTATCTATCTATCTATCTATCTATCTATCTATCTATCTATCTATATGTCTCTATCTCTATCTATCTATCTAGTGACTCTCAGGGCGGCGCGGCCCCCTTTTATACCCTTCCTGGACGATGAAGATGTTCCTGCACATGAAGATGTTCCTACACAGCAGCCATTGAGGATGTTCCTACACAGCAGCCAATGAAAATGTTCCTACACAGCAGCCAGATTGTGACATCACAGAGCATCCCTGTGATGTCACAATCTGGCTGCTGTGTAAGAACATTTTCATTGGCTGCTGTGTAGGAACATCCTCAATGGCTGCTGTGTAGGAACATCTTCATTGGCTGCTGTGTAGGAACAGTCTCATTGGCTGCTGTGTCTATCTATCTATCTATCTATCTATCTATCTATCTATCTATCTATCTATCTATCTATCTATCTATCTATCTATCTATCTATCTATCTATCTATCTATATGTCTCTATCTCTATCTATCTATCTAGTGACTCTCAGGGCGGCGCGGCCCCCTTTTATACCCTTCCTGGACGATGAAGATGTTCCTGCATATGAAGATGTTCCTACACAGCAGCCATTGAGGATGTTCCTACACAGCAGCCAATGAAAATGTTCCTACACAGCAGCCAGATTGTGACATCACAGAGCATCCCTGTGATGTCACAATCTGGCTGCTGTGTAAGAACATTTTCATTGGCTGCTGTGTAGGAACATCCTCAATGGCTGCTGTGTAGGAACATCTTCATTGGCTGCTGTGTAGGAACAGTCTCATTGGCTGTTGTGTCTATCAATCTATCTATCTATCTATCTATCTATCTATCTATCTATCTATCTATCTATCTATCTATCTATCTATCTATCTATCTATCTATCTATCTATCTATCTATCTATCTATCTATCTATCTATCTATATGTCTCTATCTCTATCTATCTATCTAGTGACTCTCAGGGCGGCGCGGCCCCCTTTTATACCCTTCCTGGACGATGAAGATGTTCCTGCATATGAAGATGTTCCTACACAGCAGCCATTGAGGATGTTCCTACACAGCAGCCAATGAAAATGTTCCTACACAGCAGCCAGATTGTGACATCACAGAGCATCCCTGTGATGTCACAATCTGGCTGCTGTGTAAGAACATTTTCATTGGCTGCTGTGTAGGAACATCCTCAATGGCTGCTGTGTAGGAACATCTTCATTGGCTGCTGTGTAGGAACAGTCTCATTGGCTGCTGTGTCTATCTATCTATCTATCTATCTATCTATCTATCTATCTATCTATCTATCTATCTATCTATCTATCTATCTATCTATCTATCTATCTATCTATCTATCTATCTATCTATATGTCTCTATCTCTATCTATCTATCTAGTGACTCTCAGGGCGGCGCGGCCCCCTTTTATACCCTTCCTGGACGATGAAGATGTTCCTGCATATGAAGATGTTCCTACACAGCAGCCATTGAGGATGTTCCTACACAGCAGCCAATGAAAATGTTCCTACACAGCAGCCAGATTGTGACATCACAGAGCATCCCTGTGATGTCACAATCTGGCTGCTGTGTAAGAACATTTTCATTGGCTGCTGTGTAGGAACATCCTCAATGGCTGCTGTGTAGGAACATCTTCATTGGCTGCTGTGTAGGAACAGTCTCATTGGCTGTTGTGTCTATCAATCTATCTATCTATCTATCTATCTATCTATCTATCTATCTATCTATCTATCTATCTATCTATCTATCTATCTATCTATCTATCTATCTATCTATCTATCTATCTATCTATCTATCTATATGTCTCTATCTCTATCTATCTATCTAGTGACTCTCAGGGCGGCGCGGCCCCCTTTTATACCCTTCCTGGACGATGAAGATGTTCCTGCATATGAAGATGTTCCTACACAGCAGCCATTGAGGATGTTCCTACACAGCAGCCAATGAAAATGTTCCTACACAGCAGCCAGATTGTGACATCACAGAGCATCCCTGTGATGTCACAATCTGGCTGCTGTGTAAGAACATTTTCATTGGCTGCTGTGTAGGAACATCCTCAATGGCTGATATGTAGGAACATCTTCATTGGCTGCTGTGTAGGAACAGTCTCATTGGCTGCTGTGTCTATCTATCTATCTATCTATCTATCTATCTATCTATCTATCTATCTATCTATCTATCTATCTATCTATCTATCTATCTATCTATCTATCTATCTATCTATATGTCTCTATCTCTATCTATCTATCTAGTGACTCTCAGGGCGGCGCGGCCCCCTTTTATACCCTTCCTGGACGATGAAGATGTTCCTGCATATGAAGATGTTCCTACACAGCAGCCATTGAGGATGTTCCTACACAGCAGCCAATGAAAATGTTCCTACACAGCAGCCAGATTGTGACATCACAGAGCATCCCTGTGATGTCACAATCTGGCTGCTGTGTAAGAACATTTTCATTGGCTGCTGTGTAGGAACATCCTCAATGGCTGCTGTGTAGGAACATCTTCATTGGCTGCTGTGTAGGAACAGTCTCATTGGCTGCTGTGTCTATCTATCTATCTATCTATCTATCTATCTATCTATCTATCTATCTATCTATCTATCTATCTATCTATCTATCTATCTATCTATCTATCTATCTATCTATCTATATGTCTCTATCTCTATCTATCTATCTAGTGACTCTCAGGGCGGCGCGGCCCCCTTTTATACCCTTCCTGGACGATGAAGATGTTCCTGCATATGAAGATGTTCCTACACAGCAGCCATTGAGGATGTTCCTACACAGCAGCCAATGAAAATGTTCCTACACAGCAGCCAGATTGTGACATCACAGAGCATCCCTGTGATGTCACAATCTGGCTGCTGTGTAAGAACATTTTCATTGGCTGCTGTGTAGGAACATCCTCAATGGCTGCTGTGTAGGAACATCTTCATTGGCTGCTGTGTAGGAACAGTCTCATTGGCTGTTGTGTCTATCAATCTATCTATCTATCTATCTATCTATCTATCTATCTATCTATCTATCTATCTATCTATCTATCTATCTATCTATCTATCTATCTATCTATCTATCTATCTATCTATCTATCTATCTATCTATATGTCTCTATCTCTATCTATCTATCTAGTGACTCTCAGGGCGGCGCGGCCCCCTTTTATACCCTTCCTGGACGATGAAGATGTTCCTGCATATGAAGATGTTCCTACACAGCAGCCATTGAGGATGTTCCTACACAGCAGCCAATGAAAATGTTCCTACACAGCAGCCAGATTGTGACATCACAGAGCATCCCTGTGATGTCACAATCTGGCTGCTGTGTAAGAACATTTTCATTGGCTGCTGTGTAGGAACATCCTCAATGGCTGATATGTAGGAACATCTTCATTGGCTGCTGTGTAGGAACAGTCTCATTGGCTGCTGTGTCTATCTATCTATCTATCTATCTATCTATCTATCTATCTATCTATCTATCTATCTATCTATCTATCTATCTATCTATCTATCTATCTATATGTCTCTATCTCTATCTATCTATCTAGTGACTCTCAGGGCGGCGCGGCCCCCTTTTATACCCTTCCTGGACGATGAAGATGTTCCTGCACATGAAGATGTTCCTACACAGCAGCCAGATTGTGACATCACAGAGCATCCCTGTGATGTCACAATCTGGCTGCTGTGTAAGAACATTTTCATTGGCTGCTGTGTAGGAACATCCTCAATGGCTGATATGTAGGAACATCTTCATTGGCTGCTGTGTAGGAACAGTCTCATTGGCTGCTGTGTCTATCTATCTATCTATCTATCTATCTATCTATCTATCTATCTATCTATCTATCTATCTATCTATCTATCTATCTATCTATCTATCTATCTATCTATATGTCTCTATCTCTATCTATCTATCTAGTGACTCTCAGGGCGGCGCGGCCCCCTTTTATACCCTTCCTGGACGATGAAGATGTTCCTGCACATGAAGATGTTCCTACACAGCAGCCATTGAGGATGTTCCTACACAGCAGCCAATGAAAATGTTCCTACACAGCAGCCAGATTGTGACATCACAGAGCATCCCTGTGATGTCACAATCTGGCTGCTGTGTAAGAACATTTTCATTGGCTGCTGTGTAGGAACATCCTCAATGGCTGCTGTGTAGGAACATCTTCATTGGCTGCTGTGTAGGAACAGTCTCATTGGCTGCTGTGTCTATCTATCTATCTATCTATCTATCTATCTATCTATCTATCTATCTATCTATCTATCTATCTATATGTCTCTATCTCTATCTATCTATCTAGTGACTCTCAGGGCGGCGCGGCCCCCTTTTATACCCTTCCTGGACGATGAAGATGTTCCTGCACATGAAGATGTTCCTACACAGCAGCCATTGAGGATGTTCCTACACAGCAGCCAATGAAAATGTTCCTACACAGCAGCCAGATTGTGACATCACAGAGCATCCCTGTGATGTCACAATCTGGCTGCTGTGTAAGAACATTTTCATTGGCTGCTGTGTAGGAACATCCTCAATGGCTGCTGTGTAGGAACATCTTCATTGGCTGCTGTGTAGGAACAGTCTCATTGGCTGCTGTGTCTATCTATCTATCTATCTATCTATCTATCTATCTATCTATCTATCTATCTATCTATCTATCTATCTATCTATCTATCTATCTATCTATCTATCTATCTATCTATCTATCTATCTATATGTCTCTATCTCTATCTATCTATCTAGTGACTCTCAGGGCGGCGCGGCCCCCTTTTATACCCTTCCTGGACGATGAAGATGTTCCTGCATATGAAGATGTTCCTACACAGCAGCCATTGAGGATGTTCCTACACAGCAGCCAATGAAAATGTTCCTACACAGCAGCCAGATTGTGACATCACAGAGCATCCCTGTGATGTCACAATCTGGCTGCTGTGTAAGAACATTTTCATTGGCTGCTGTGTAGGAACATCCTCAATGGCTGCTGTGTAGGAACATCTTCATTGGCTGCTGTGTAGGAACAGTCTCATTGGCTGTTGTGTCTATCAATCTATCTATCTATCTATCTATCTATCTATCTATCTATCTATCTATCTATCTATCTATCTATCTATCTATCTATCTATCTATCTATCTATCTATCTATCTATCTATCTATCTATCTATCTATCTATATGTCTCTATCTCTATCTATCTATCTAGTGACTCTCAGGGCGGCGCGGCCCCCTTTTATACCCTTCCTGGACGATGAAGATGTTCCTGCATATGAAGATGTTCCTACACAGCAGCCATTGAGGATGTTCCTACACAGCAGCCAATGAAAATGTTCCTACACAGCAGCCAGATTGTGACATCACAGAGCATCCCTGTGATGTCACAATCTGGCTGCTGTGTAAGAACATTTTCATTGGCTGCTGTGTAGGAACATCCTCAATGGCTGATATGTAGGAACATCTTCATTGGCTGCTGTGTAGGAACAGTCTCATTGGCTGCTGTGTCTATCTATCTATCTATCTATCTATCTATCTATCTATCTATCTATCTATCTATCTATCTATCTATCTATCTATCTATCTATCTATCTATCTATCTATCTATATGTCTCTATCTCTATCTATCTATCTAGTGACTCTCAGGGCGGCGCGGCCCCCTTTTATACCCTTCCTGGACGATGAAGATGTTCCTGCACATGAAGATGTTCCTACACAGCAGCCAGATTGTGACATCACAGAGCATCCCTGTGATGTCACAATCTGGCTGCTGTGTAAGAACATTTTCATTGGCTGCTGTGTAGGAACATCCTCAATGGCTGATATGTAGGAACATCTTCATTGGCTGCTGTGTAGGAACAGTCTCATTGGCTGCTGTGTCTATCTATCTATCTATCTATCTATCCATCTATCTATCTATCTATCTATCTATCTATCTATCTATCTATCTATCTATCTATCTATCTATCTATCTATCTATCTATCTATCTATCTATCTATCTATCTATCTATCTATATGTCTCTATCTCTATCTATCTATCTAGTGACTCTCAGGGCGGCGCGGCCCCCTTTTATACCCTTCCTGGACGATGAAGATGTTCCTGCACATGAAGATGTTCCTACACAGCAGCCATTGAGGATGTTCCTACACAGCAGCCAATGAAAATGTTCCTACACAGCAGCCAGATTGTGACATCACAGAGCATCCCTGTGATGTCACAATCTGGCTGCTGTGTAAGAACATTTTCATTGGCTGCTGTGTAGGAACATCCTCAATGGCTGCTGTGTAGGAACATCTTCATTGGCTGCTGTGTAGGAACAGTCTCATTGGCTGCTGTGTCTATCAATCTATCTATCTATCTATCTATCTATCTATCTATCTATCTATCTATCTATCTATCTATCTATCTATCTATCTATCTATATGTCTCTATCTCTATATATCTATCTAGTGACTCTCAGGGCGGCGCGGCCCCCTTTTATACCCTTCCTGGACGATGAAGGTGTTCCTGCATATGAAGATGTTCCTACACAGCAGCCATTGAGGATGTTCCTACACAGCAGCCAATGAAAATGTTCCTACACAGCAGCCAGATTGTGACATCACAGAGCATCCCTGTGATGTCACAATCTGGCTGCTGTGTAAGAACATTTTCATTGGCTGCTGTGTAGGAACATCCTCAATGGCTGATATGTAGGAACATCTTCATTGGCTGCTGTGTAGGAACAGTCTCATTGGCTGCTGTGTCTATCTATCTATCTATCTATCTATCTATCTATCTATCTATCTATCTATCTATCTATCTATCTATCTATCTATCTATCTATCTATCTATCTATCTATCTATCTATCTATCTGTCTCTATCTCTATCTATCTATCTAGTGACTCTCAGGGCGGCGCGGCCCCCTTTTATACCCTTCCTGGACGATGAAGATGTTCCTGCACATGAAGATGTTCCTACACAGCAGCCAGATTGTGACATCACAGAGCATCCCTGTGATGTCACAATCTGGCTGCTGTGTAAGAACATTTTCATTGGCTGCTGTGTAGGAACATCCTCAATGGCTGATATGTAGGAACATCTTCATTGGCTGCTGTGTAGGAACAGTCTCATTGGCTGCTGTGTCTATCTATCTATCTATCTATCTATCTATCTATCTATCTATCTATCTATCTATCTATCTATCTATCTATCTATCTATCTATCTATCTATCTATCTATCCATCTATCTATCTATCTATCTATCTATCTATCTATCTATCTATCTATCTATCTATCTATCTATCTATCTATCTATCTATATGTCTCTATCTCTATCTATCTATCTAGTGACTCTCAGGGCGGCGCGGCCCCCTTTTATACCCTTCCTGGACGATGAAGATGTTCCTGCATATGAAGATGTTCCTACACAGCAGCCATTGAGGATGTTCCTACACAGCAGCCAATGAAAATGTTCCTACACAGCAGCCAGATTGTGACATCACAGAGCATCCCTGTGATGTCACAATCTGGCTGCTGTGTAAGAACATTTTCATTGGCTGCTGTGTAGGAACATCCTCAATGGCTGATATGTAGGAACATCTTCATTGGCTGCTGTGTAGGAACAGTCTCATTGGCTGCTGTGTCTATCTATCTATCTATCTATCTATCTATCTATCTATCTATCTATCTATCTATCTATCTATCTATCTATCTATCTATCTATCTATCTATCTATCTATCTATCTATATGTCTCTATCTCTATCTATCTATCTAGTGACTCTCAGGGCGGCGCGGCTCCCTTTTATACCCTTCCTGGACGATGAAGATGTTCCTGCACATGAAGATGTTCCTACACAGCAGCCAGATTGTGACATCACAGAGCATCCCTGTGATGTCACAATCTGGCTGCTGTGTAAGAACATTTTCATTGGCTGCTGTGTAGGAACATCCTCAATGGCTGATATGTAGGAACATCTTCATTGGCTGCTGTGTAGGAACAGTCTCATTGGCTGCTGTGTCTATCTATCTATCTATCTATCTATCTATCTATCTATCTATCTATCTATCTATCTATCTATCTATCTATCTATCTATCTATCTATCTATCTATATGTCTCTATCTCTATCTATCTATCTAGTGACTCTCAGGGCGGCGCGGCCCCCTTTTATACCCTTCCTGGACGATGAAGATGTTCCTGCACATGAAGATGTTCCTACACAGCAGCCATTGAGGATGTTCCTACACAGCAGCCAATGAAAATGTTCCTACACAGCAGCCAGATTGTGACATCACAGAGCATCCCTGTGATGTCACAATCTGGCTGCTGTGTAAGAACATTTTCATTGGCTGCTGTGTAGGAACATCCTCAATGGCTGCTGTGTAGGAACATCTTCATTGGCTGCTGTGTAGGAACAGTCTCATTGGCTGCTGTGTCTATCAATCTATCTATCTATCTATCTATCTATCTATCTATCTATCTATCTATCTATCTATCTATCTATCTATCTATCTATCTATCTATCTATCTATCTATATGTCTCTATCTCTATATATCTATCTAGTGACTCTCAGGGCGGCGCGGCCCCCTTTTATACCCTTCCTGGACGATGAAGGTGTTCCTGCATATGAAGATGTTCCTACACAGCAGCCATTGAGGATGTTCCTACACAGCAGCCAATGAAAATGTTCCTACACAGCAGCCAGATTGTGACATCACAGAGCATCCCTGTGATGTCACAATCTGGCTGCTGTGTAAGAACATTTTCATTGGCTGCTGTGTAGGAACATCCTCAATGGCTGATATGTAGGAACATCTTCATTGGCTGCTGTGTAGGAACAGTCTCATTGGCTGCTGTGTCTATCTATCTATCTATCTATCTATCTATCTATCTATCTATCTATCTATCTATCTATCTATCTATCTATCTATCTATCTGTCTCTATCTCTATCTATCTATCTAGTGACTCTCAGGGCGGCGCGGCCCCCTTTTATACCCTTCCTGGACGATGAAGATGTTCCTGCACATGAAGATGTTCCTACACAGCAGCCAGATTGTGACATCACAGAGCATCCCTGTGATGTCACAATCTGGCTGCTGTGTAAGAACATTTTCATTGGCTGCTGTGTAGGAACATCCTCAATGGCTGATATGTAGGAACATCTTCATTGGCTGCTGTGTAGGAACAGTCTCATTGGCTGCTGTGTCTATCTATCTATCTATCTATCTATCTATCTATCTATCTATCTATCTATCTATCTATCTATCTATCTATCTATCTATCTATCTATCTATCTATCTATCTATCCATCTATCTATCTATCTATCTATCTATCTATCTATCTATCTATCTATCTATCTATCTATCTATCTATCTATCTATCTATATGTCTCTATCTCTATCTATCTATCTAGTGACTCTCAGGGCGGCGCGGCCCCCTTTTATACCCTTCCTGGACGATGAAGATGTTCCTGCATATGAAGATGTTCCTACACAGCAGCCATTGAGGATGTTCCTACACAGCAGCCAATGAAAATGTTCCTACACAGCAGCCAGATTGTGACATCACAGAGCATCCCTGTGATGTCACAATCTGGCTGCTGTGTAAGAACATTTTCATTGGCTGCTGTGTAGGAACATCCTCAATGGCTGATATGTAGGAACATCTTCATTGGCTGCTGTGTAGGAACAGTCTCATTGGCTGCTGTGTCTATCTATCTATCTATCTATCTATCTATCTATCTATCTATCTATCTATCTATCTATCTATCTATCTATCTATCTATCTATCTATATGTCTCTATCTCTATCTATCTATCTAGTGACTCTCAGGGCGGCGCGGCCCCCTTTTATACCCTTCCTGGACGATGAAGATGTTCCTGCACATGAAGATGTTCCTACACAGCAGCCAGATTGTGACATCACAGAGCATCCCTGTGATGTCACAATCTGGCTGCTGTGTAAGAACATTTTCATTGGCTGCTGTGTAGGAACATCCTCAATGGCTGATATGTAGGAACATCTTCATTGGCTGCTGTGTAGGAACAGTCTCATTGGCTGCTGTGTCTATCTATCTATCTATCTATCTATCTATCTATCTATCTATCTATCTATCTATCTATCTATCTATCTATCTATCTATCTATCTATATGTCTCTATCTCTATCTATCTATCTAGTGACTCTCAGGGCGGCGCGGCCCCCTTTTATACCCTTCCTGGACGATGAAGATGTTCCTGCATATGAAGATGTTCCTACACAGCAGCCATTGAGGATGTTCCTACACAGCAGCCAATGAAAATGTTCCTACACAGCAGCCAGATTGTGACATCACAGAGCATCCCTGTGATGTCACAATCTGGCTGCTGTGTAAGAACATTTTCATTGGCTGCTGTGTAGGAACATCCTCAATGGCTGCTGTGTAGGAACATCTTCATTGGCTGCTGTGTAGGAACAGTCTCATTGGCTGTTGTGTCTATCTATCTATCTATCTATCTATCTATCTATCTATCTATCTATCTATCTATCTATCTATATGTCTCTATCTCTATCTATCTATCTAGTGACTCTCAGGGCGGCGCGGCCCCCTTTTATACCCTTCCTGGACGATGAAGATGTTCCTGCATATGAAGATGTTCCTACACAGCAGCCATTGAGGATGTTCCTACACAGCAGCCAATGAAAATGTTCCTACACAGCAGCCAGATTGTGACATCACAGAGCATCCCTGTGATGTCACAATCTGGCTGCTGTGTAAGAACATTTTCATTGGCTGCTGTGTAGGAACATCCTCAATGGCTGATATGTAGGAACATCTTCATTGGCTGCTGTGTAGGAACAGTCTCATTGGCTGCTGTGTCTATCTATCTATCTATCTATCTATCTATCTATCTATCTATCTATCTATCTATCTATCTATCTATCTATCTATCTATCTATCTATCTATCTATCTATCTATCTATCTATCTATCTATCTATCTATATGTCTCTATCTCTATCTATCTATCTAGTGACTCTCAGGGCGGCGCGGCCCCCTTTTATACCCTTCCTGGACGATGAAGATGTTCCTGCACATGAAGATGTTCCTACACAGCAGCCAGATTGTGACATCACAGAGCATCCCTGTGATGTCACAATCTGGCTGCTGTGTAAGAACATTTTCATTGGCTGCTGTGTAGGAACATCCTCAATGGCTGATATGTAGGAACATCTTCATTGGCTGCTGTGTAGGAACAGTCTCATTGGCTGCTGTGTCTATCTATCTATCTATCTATCTATCTATCTATCTATCTATCTATCTATCTATCTATCTATCTATCTATCTATCTATCTATCTATCTATCTATCTATCTATCTATCTATATGTCTCTATCTCTATCTATCTATCTAGTGACTCTCAGGGCGGCGCGGCCCCCTTTTATACCCTTCCTGGACGATGAAGATGTTCCTGCACATGAAGATGTTCCTACACAGCAGCCATTGAGGATGTTCCTACACAGCAGCCAATGAAAATGTTCCTACACAGCAGCCAGATTGTGACATCACAGAGCATCCCTGTGATGTCACAATCTGGCTGCTGTGTAAGAACATTTTCATTGGCTGCTGTGTAGGAACATCCTCAATGGCTGCTGTGTAGGAACATCTTCATTGGCTGCTGTGTAGGAACAGTCTCATTGGCTGCTGTGTCTATCAATCTATCTATCTATCTATCTATCTATCTATCTATCTATCTATCTATCTATCTATCTATCTATCTATCTATCTATCTATCTATCTATCTATCTATCTATCTATATGTCTCTATCTCTATCTATCTATCTAGTGACTCTCAGGGCGGCGCGGCCCCCTTTTATACCCTTCCTGGACGATGAAGATGTTCCTGCATATGAAGATGTTCCTACACAGCAGCCATTGAGGATGTTCCTACACAGCAGCCAATGAAAATGTTCCTACACAGCAGCCAGATTGTGACATCACAGAGCATCCCTGTGATGTCACAATCTGGCTGCTGTGTAAGAACATTTTCATTTGCTGCTGTGTAGGAACATCCTCAATGGCTGATATGTAGGAACATCTTCATTGGCTGCTGTGTAGGAACAGTCTCATTGGCTGCTGTGTCTATCTATCTATCTATCTATCTATCTATCTATCTATCTATCTATCTATCCATCTATCTATCTATCTATCTATCTATCTATCTATCTATCTATCTATCTATCTATATGTCTCTATCTCTATCTATCTATCTAGTGACTCTCAGGGCGGCGCGGCCCCCTTTTATACCCTTCCTGGACGATGAAGATGTTCCTGCACATGAAGATGTTCCTACACAGCAGCCATTGAGGATGTTCCTACACAGCAGCCAATGAAAATGTTCCTACACAGCAGCCAGATTGTGACATCACAGAGCATCCCTGTGATGTCACAATCTGGCTGCTGTGTAAGAACATTTTCATTGGCTGCTGTGTAGGAACATCCTCAATGGCTGATATGTAGGAACATCTTCATTGGCTGCTGTGTAGGAACAGTCTCATTGGCTGCTGTGTCTATCTATCTATCTATCTATCTATCTATCTATCTATCTATCTATCTATCTATCTATCCATCTATCTATCTATCTATCTATCTATCTATCTATCTATCTATCTATCTATCTATCTATCTATCTATCTATCTATCTATCTATCTATATGTCTCTATCTCTATCTATCTATCTAGTGACTCTCAGGGCGGCGCGGCCCCCTTTTATACCCTTCCTGGACGATGAAGATGTTCCTGCATATGAAGATGTTCCTACACAGCAGCTATTGAGGATGTTCCTACACAGCAGCCAATGAAAATGTTCCTACACAGCAGCCAGATTGTGACATCACAGAGCATCCCTGTGATGTCACAATCTGGCTGCTGTGTAAGAACATTTTCATTGGCTGCTGTGTAGGAACATCCTCAATGGCTGATATGTAGGAACATCTTCATTGGCTGCTGTGTAGGAACAGTCTCATTGGCTGCTGTGTCTATCTATCTATCTATCTATCTATCTATCTATCTATCTATCTATCTATCTATCTATCTATCTATCTATCTATCTATCTATCTATCTATCTATCTATCTATCTATCTATCTATATGTCTCTATCTCTATCTATCTATCTAGTGACTCTCAGGGCGGCGCGGCCCCCTTTTATACCCTTCCTGGACGATGAAGATGTTCCTGCACATGAAGATGTTCCTACACAGCAGCCAGATTGTGACATCACAGAGCATCCCTGTGATGTCACAATCTGGCTGCTGTGTAAGAACATTTTCATTGGCTGCTGTGTAGGAACATCCTCAATGGCTGATATGTAGGAACATCTTCATTGGCTGCTGTGTAGGAACAGTCTCATTGGCTGCTGTGTCTATCTATCTATCTATCTATCTATCTATCTATCTATCTATCTATCTATCTATCTATCTATCTATCTATCTATCTATCTATCTATCTATCTATCTATCTATCTATCTATCTATCTATCTATCTATCTATCTATCTATATGTCTCTATCTCTATCTATCTATCTAGTGACTCTCAGGGCGGCGCGGCCCCCTTTTATACCCTTCCTGGACGATGAAGATGTTCCTGCATATGAAGATGTTCCTACACAGCAGCCATTGAGGATGTTCCTACACAGCAGCCAATGAAAATGTTCCTACACAGCAGCCAGATTGTGACATCACAGAGCATCCCTGTGATGTCACAATCTGGCTGCTGTGTAAGAACATTTTCATTGGCTGCTGTGTAGGAACATCCTCAATGGCTGCTGTGTAGGAACATCTTCATTGGCTGCTGTGTAGGAACAGTCTCATTGGCTGTTGTGTCTATCAATCTATCTATCTATCTATCTATCTATCTATCTATCTATCTATCTATCTATCTATCTATCTATCTATCTATCTATCTATCTATCTATCTATCTATCTATCTATCTATCTATCTATATGTCTCTATCTCTATCTATCTATCTAGTGACTCTCAGGGCGGCGCGGCCCCCTTTTATACCCTTCCTGGACGATGAAGATGTTCCTGCATATGAAGATGTTCCTACACAGCAGCCATTGAGGATGTTCCTACACAGCAGCCAATGAAAATGTTCCTACACAGCAGCCAGATTGTGACATCACAGAGCATCCCTGTGATGTCACAATCTGGCTGCTGTGTAAGAACATTTTCATTGGCTGCTGTGTAGGAACATCCTCAATGGCTGATATGTAGGAACATCTTCATTGGCTGCTGTGTAGGAACAGTCTCATTGGCTGCTGTGTCTATCTATCTATCTATCTATCTATCTATCTATCTATCTATCTATCTATCTATCTATCTATCTATCTATCTATCTATCTATCTATCTATCTATCTATCTATCTATCTATATGTCTCTATCTCTATCTATCTATCTAGTGACTCTCAGGGCGGCGCGGCCCCCTTTTATACCCTTCCTGGACGATGAAGATGTTCCTGCACATGAAGATGTTCCTACACAGCAGCCAGATTGTGACATCACAGAGCATCCCTGTGATGTCACAATCTGGCTGCTGTGTAAGAACATTTTCATTGGCTGCTGTGTAGGAACATCCTCAATGGCTGATATGTAGGAACATCTTCATTGGCTGCTGTGTAGGAACAGTCTCATTGGCTGCTGTGTCTATCTATCTATCTATCTATCTATCTATCTATCTATCTATCTATCTATCTATCTATCTATCTATCTATCTATCTATCTATATGTCTCTATCTCTATCTATCTATCTAGTGACTCTCAGGGCGGCGCGGCCCCCTTTTATACCCTTCCTGGACGATGAAGATGTTCCTGCACATGAAGATGTTCCTACACAGCAGCCATTGAGGATGTTCCTACACAGCAGCCAATGAAAATGTTCCTACACAGCAGCCAGATTGTGACATCACAGAGCATCCCTGTGATGTCACAATCTGGCTGCTGTGTAAGAACATTTTCATTGGCTGCTGTGTAGGAACATCCTCAATGGCTGCTGTGTAGGAACATCTTCATTGGCTGCTGTGTAGGAACAGTCTCATTGGCTGCTGTGTCTATCAATCTATCTATCTATCTATCTATCTATCTATCTATCTATCTATCTATCTATCTATCTATCTATCTATCTATCTATCTATCTATCTATCTATCTATCTATCTATCTATCTATCTATATGTCTCTATCTCTATCTATCTATCTAGTGACTCTCAGGGCGGCGCGGCCCCCTTTTATACCCTTCCTGGACGATGAAGATGTTCCTGCATATGAAGATGTTCCTACACAGCAGCCATTGAGGATGTTCCTACACAGCAGCCAATGAAAATGTTCCTACACAGCAGCCAGATTGTGACATCACAGAGCATCCCTGTGATGTCACAATCTGGCTGCTGTGTAAGAACATTTTCATTTGCTGCTGTGTAGGAACATCCTCAATGGCTGATATGTAGGAACATCTTCATTGGCTGCTGTGTAGGAACAGTCTCATTGGCTGCTGTGTCTATCTATCTATCTATCTATCTATCTATCTATCTATCTATCTATCTATCTATCTATCTATCTATCTATCTATCTATCTATCTATCTATCTATCTATCTATCTATCTATCTATCTATCTATCTATATGTCTCTATCTCTATCTATCTATCTAGTGACTCTCAGGGCGGCGCGGCCCCCTTTTATACCCTTCCTGGACGATGAAGATGTTCCTGCACATGAAGATGTTCCTACACAGCAGCCAGATTGTGACATCACAGAGCATCCCTGTGATGTCACAATCTGGCTGCTGTGTAAGAACATTTTCATTGGCTGCTGTGTAGGAACATCCTCAATGGCTGATATGTAGGAACATCTTCATTGGCTGCTGTGTAGGAACAGTCTCATTGGCTGCTGTGTCTATCTATCTATCTATCTATCTATCTATCTATCTATCTATCTATCTATCTATCTATCTATCTATCTATCTATCTATCTATCTATCTATCTATCTATCTATCTATCTATCTATCTATCTATATGTCTCTATCTCTATCTATCTATCTAGTGACTCTCAGGGCGGCGCGGCCCCCTTTTATACCCTTCCTGGACGATGAAGATGTTCCTGCACATGAAGATGTTCCTACACAGCAGCCATTGAGGATGTTCCTACACAGCAGCCAATGAAAATGTTCCTACACAGCAGCCAGATTGTGACATCACAGAGCATCCCTGTGATGTCACAATCTGGCTGCTGTGTAAGAACATTTTCATTGGCTGCTGTGTAGGAACATCCTCAATGGCTGCTGTGTAGGAACATCTTCATTGGCTGCTGTGTAGGAACAGTCTCATTGGCTGCTGTGTCTATCAATCTATCTATCTATCTATCTATCTATCTATCTATCTATCTATCTATCTATCTATCTATCTATCTATCTATCTATCTATCTATCTATCTATCTATCTATCTATCTATCTATCTATATGTCTCTATCTCTATCTATCTATCTAGTGACTCTCAGGGCGGCGCGGCCCCCTTTTATACCCTTCCTGGACGATGAAGATGTTCCTGCATATGAAGATGTTCCTACACAGCAGCCATTGAGGATGTTCCTACACAGCAGCCAATGAAAATGTTCCTACACAGCAGCCAGATTGTGACATCACAGAGCATCCCTGTGATGTCACAATCTGGCTGCTGTGTAAGAACATTTTCATTTGCTGCTGTGTAGGAACATCCTCAATGGCTGATATGTAGGAACATCTTCATTGGCTGCTGTGTAGGAACAGTCTCATTGGCTGCTGTGTCTATCTATCTATCTATCTATCTATCTATCTATCTATCTATCTATCTATCTATCTATCTATCTATCTATCTATCTATCTATCTATCTATCTATCTATCTATATGTCTCTATCTCTATCTATCTATCTAGTGACTCTCAGGGCGGCGCGGCCCCCTTTTATACCCTTCCTGGACGATGAAGATGTTCCTGCACATGAAGATGTTCCTACACAGCAGCCATTGAGGATGTTCCTACACAGCAGCCAATGAAAATGTTCCTACACAGCAGCCAGATTGTGACATCACAGAGCATCCCTGTGATGTCACAATCTGGCTGCTGTGTAAGAACATTTTCATTGGCTGCTGTGTAGGAACATCCTCAATGGCTGCTGTGTAGGAACATCTTCATTGGCTGCTGTGTAGAAACAGTCTCATTGGCTGCTGTGTCTATCAATCTATCTATCTATCTATCTATCTATCTATCTATCTATCTATCTATCTATCTATCTATCTATCTATCTATCTATCTATCTATCTATCTATCTATCTATCTATCTATCTATCTATCTATATGTCTCTATCTCTATCTATCTATCTAGTGACTCTCAGGGCGGCGCGGCCCCCTTTTATACCCTTCCTGGACGATGAAGATGTTCCTGCATATGAAGATGTTCCTACACAGCAGCCATTGAGGATGTTCCTACACAGAAGCCAATGAAAATGTTCCTACACAGCAGCCAGATTGTGACATCACAGAGCATCCCTGTGATGTCACAATCTGGCTGCTGTGTAAGAACATTTTCATTGGCTGCTGTGTAGGAACATCCTCAATGGCTGATATGTAGGAACATCTTCATTGGCTGCTGTGTAGGAACAGTATCATTGGCTGCTGTGTCTATCTATCTATCTATCTATCTATCTATCTATCTATCTATCTATCTATCTATCTATCTATCTATCTATCTATCTATCTATCTATCTATCTATCTATCTATCTATCTATCTATCTATATGTCTCTATCTCTATCTATCTATCTAGTGACTCTCAGGGCGGCGCGGCCCCCTTTTATACCCTTCCTGGACGATGAAGATGTTCCTGCACATGAAGATGTTCCTACACAGCAGCCAGATTGTGACATCACAGAGCATCCCTGTGATGTCACAATCTGGCTGCTGTGTAAGAACATTTTCATTGGCTGCTGTGTAGGAACATCCTCAATGGCTGATATGTAGGAACATCTTCATTGGCTGCTGTGTAGGAACAGTCTCATTGGCTGCTGTGTCTATCTTTCTATCTATCTATCTATCTATCTATCTATCTATCTATCTATCTATCTATCTATCTATCTATCTATCTATCTATCTATCTATCTATCTATCTATCTATCTATCTATCTATCTATCTATCTATCTATCTATCTATATGTCTCTATCTCTATCTATCTATCTAGTGACTCTCAGGGCGGCGCGGCCCCCTTTTATACCCTTCCTGGACGATGAAGATGTTCCTGCACATGAAGATGTTCCTACACAGCAGCCATTGAGGATGTTCCTACACAGCAGCCAATGAAAATGTTCCTACACAGCAGCCAGATTGTGACATCACAGAGCATCCCTGTGATGTCACAATCTGGCTGCTGTGTAAGAACATTTTCATTGGCTGCTGTGTAGGAACATCCTCAATGGCTGCTGTGTAGGAACATCTTCATTGGCTGCTGTGTAGGAACAGTCTCATTGGCTGCTGTGTCTATCAATCTATCTATCTATCTATCTATCTATCTATCTATCTATCTATCTATCTATCTATCTATCTATCTATCTATCTATCTATCTATCTATCTATCTATCTATCTATCTATCTATCTATCTATCTATCTATCTATCTATCTATATGTCTCTATCTCTATCTATCTATCTAGTGACTCTCAGGGCGGCGCGGCCCCCTTTTATACCCTTCCTGGACGATGAAGATGTTCCTGCATATGAAGATGTTCCTACACAGCAGCCATTGAGGATGTTCCTACACAGCAGCCAATGAAAATGTTCCTACACAGCAGCCAGATTGTGACATCACAGAGCATCCCTGTGATGTCACAATCTGGCTGCTGTGTAAGAACATTTTCCTTTGCTGCTGTGTAGGAACATCCTCAATGGCTGATATGTAGGAACATCTTCATTGGCTGCTGTGTAGGAACAGTCTCATTGGCTGCTGTGTCTATCTATCTATCTATCTATCTATCTATCTATCTATCTATCTATCTATCTATCTATCTATCTATCTATCTATCTATCTATCTATCTATCTATCTATCTATCTATCTATCTATCTATATGTCTCTATCTCTATCTATCTATCTAGTGACTCTCAGGGCGGCGCGGCCCCCTTTTATACCCTTCCTGGACGATGAAGATGTTCCTGCATATGAAGATGTTCCTACACAGCAGCCATTGAGGATGTTCCTACACAGAAGCCAATGAAAATGTTCCTACACAGCAGCCAGATTGTGACATCACAGAGCATCCCTGTGATGTCACAATCTGGCTGCTGTGTAAGAACATTTTCATTGGCTGCTGTGTAGGAACATCCTCAATGGCTGATATGTAGGAACATCTTCATTGGCTGCTGTGTAGGAACAGTATCATTGGCTGCTGTGTCTATCTATCTATCTATCTATCTATCTATCTATCTATCTATCTATCTATCTATCTATCTATCTATCTATCTATCTATCTATCTATCTATCTATCTATCTATATGTCTCTATCTCTATCTATCTATCTAGTGACTCTCAGGGCGGCGCGGCCCCCTTTTATACCCTTCCTGGACGATGAAGATGTTCCTGCACATGAAGATGTTCCTACACAGCAGCCATTGAGGATGTTCCTACACAGCAGCCAATGAAAATGTTCCTACACAGCAGCCAGATTGTGACATCACAGAGCATCCCTGTGATGTCACAATCTGGCTGCTGTGTAAGAACATTTTCATTGGCTGCTGTGTAGGAACATCCTCAATGGCTGCTGTGTAAGAACATCTTCATTGGCTGCTGTGTAGGAACAGTCTCATTGGCTGCTGTGTCTATCAATCTATCTATCTATCTATCTATCTATCTATCTATCTATCTATCTATCTATCTATCTATCTATCTATCTATCTATCTATCTATCTATCTATCTATCTATCTATCTATCTATCTATATGTCTCTATCTCTATCTATCTATCTAGTGACTCTCAGGGCGGCGCGGCCCCCTTTTATACCCTTCCTGGACGATGAAGATGTTCCTGCACATGAAGATGTTCCTACACAGCAGCCATTGAGGATGTTCCTACACAGCAGCCAATGAAAATGTTCCTACACAGCAGCCAGATTGTGACATCACAGAGCATCCCTGTGATGTCACAATCTGGCTGCTGTGTAAGAACATTTTCATTGGCTGCTGTGTAGGAACATCCTCAATGGCTGCTGTGTAGGAACATCTTCATTGGCTGCTGTGTAGGAACAGTCTCATTGGCTGCTGTGTCTATCAATCTATCTATCTATCTATCTATCTATCTATCTATCTATCTATCTATCTATCTATCTATCTATCTATCTATCTATCTATCTATCTATCTATCTATCTATCTATCTATCTATCTATCTATCTATCTATATGTCTCTATCTCTATCTATCTATCTAGTGACTCTCAGGGCGGCGCGGCCCCCTTTTATACCCTTCCTGGACGATGAAGATGTTCCTGCATATGAAGATGTTCCTACACAGCAGCCATTGAGGATGTTCCTACACAGAAGCCAATGAAAATGTTCCTACACAGCAGCCAGATTGTGACATCACAGAGCATCCCTGTGATGTCACAATCTGGCTGCTGTGTAAGAACATTTTCATTGGCTGCTGTGTAGGAACATCCTCAATGGCTGATATGTAGGAACATCTTCATTGGCTGCTGTGTAGGAACAGTATCATTGGCTGCTGTGTCTATCTATCTATCTATCTATCTATCTATCTATCTATCTATCTATCTATCTATCTATCTATCTATCTATCTATCTATCTATCTATCTATCTATCTATCTATCTATCTATATGTCTCTATCTCTATCTATCTATCTAGTGACTCTCAGGGCGGCGCGGCCCCCTTTTATACCCTTCCTGGACGATGAAGATGTTCCTGCACATGAAGATGTTCCTACACAGCAGCCATTGAGGATGTTCCTACACAGCAGCCAATGAAAATGTTCCTACACAGCAGCCAGATTGTGACATCACAGAGCATCCCTGTGATGTCACAATCTGGCTGCTGTGTAAGAACATTTTCATTGGCTGCTGTGTAGGAACATCCTCAATGGCTGCTGTGTAAGAACATCTTCATTGGCTGCTGTGTAGGAACAGTCTCATTGGCTGCTGTGTCTATCTATCTATCTATCTATCTATCTATCTATCTATCTATCTATCTATCTATCTATCTATCTATCTATCTATCTATCTATCTATCTATCTATCTATCTATCTATCTATCTATCTATCTATCTATCTATATGTCTCTATCTCTATCTATCTATCTAGTGACTCTCAGGGCGGCGCGGCCCCCTTTTATACCCTTCCTGGACGATGAAGATGTTCCTGCACATGAAGATGTTCCTACACAGCAGCCATTGAGGATGTTCCTACACAGCAGCCAATGAAAATGTTCCTACACAGCAGCCAGATTGTGACATCACAGAGCATCCCTGTGATGTCACAATCTGGCTGCTGTGTAAGAACATTTTCATTGGCTGCTGTGTAGGAACATCCTCAATGGCTGCTGTGTAGGAACATCTTCATTGGCTGCTGTGTAGGAACAGTCTCATTGGCTGCTGTGTCTATCAATCTATCTATCTATCTATCTATCTATCTATCTATCTATCTATCTATCTATCTATCTATCTATCTATCTATCTATCTATCTATCTATCTATCTATCTATCTATCTATCTATCTATCTATCTATCTATCTATATGTCTCTATCTCTATCTATCTATCTAGTGACTCTCAGGGCGGCGCGGCCCCCTTTTATACCCTTCCTGGACGATGAAGATGTTCCTGCATATGAAGATGTTCCTACACAGCAGCCATTGAGGATGTTCCTACACAGCAGCCAATGAAAATGTTCCTACACAGCAGCCAGATTGTGACATCACAGAGCATCCCTGTGATGTCACAATCTGGCTGCTGTGTAAGAACATTTTCATTTGCTGCTGTGTAGGAACATCCTCAATGGCTGATATGTAGGAACATCTTCATTGGCTGCTGTGTAGGAACAGTCTCATTGGCTGCTGTGTCTATCTATCTATCTATCTATCTATCTATCTATCTATCTATCTATCTATCTATCTATCTATCTATCTATCTATCTATCTATCTATCTATCTATCTATCTATATGTCTCTATCTCTATCTATCTATCTAGTGACTCTCAGGGCGGCGCGGCCCCCTTTTATACCCTTCCTGGACGATGAAGATGTTCCTGCACATGAAGATGTTCCTACACAGCAGCCATTGAGGATGTTCCTACACAGCAGCCAATGAAAATGTTCCTACACAGCAGCCAGATTGTGACATCACAGAGCATCCCTGTGATGTCACAATCTGGCTGCTGTGTAAGAACATTTTCATTGGCTGCTGTGTAGGAACATCCTCAATGGCTGCTGTGTAGGAACATCTTCATTGGCTGCTGTGTAGAAACAGTCTCATTGGCTGCTGTGTCTATCAATCTATCTATCTATCTATCTATCTATCTATCTATCTATCTATCTATCTATCTATCTATCTATCTATCTATCTATCTATCTATCTATCTATATGTCTCTATCTCTATCTATCTATCTAGTGACTCTCAGGGCGGCGCGGCCCCCTTTTATACCCTTCCTGGACGATGAAGATGTTCCTGCATATGAAGATGTTCCTACACAGCAGCCATTGAGGATGTTCCTACACAGAAGCCAATGAAAATGTTCCTACACAGCAGCCAGATTGTGACATCACAGAGCATCCCTGTGATGTCACAATCTGGCTGCTGTGTAAGAACATTTTCATTGGCTGCTGTGTAGGAACATCCTCAATGGCTGATATGTAGGAACATCTTCATTGGCTGCTGTGTAGGAACAGTATCATTGGCTGCTGTGTCTATCTATCTATCTATCTATCTATCTATCTATCTATCTATCTATCTATCTATCTATCTATCTATCTATCTATCTATCTATCTATCTATCTATCTATCTATCTATCTATCTATCTATCTATCTATCTATCTATCTATCTATCTATATGTCTCTATCTCTATCTATCTATCTAGTGACTCTCAGGGCGGCGCGGCCCCCTTTTATACCCTTCCTGGACGATGAAGATGTTCCTGCACATGAAGATGTTCCTACACAGCAGCCAGATTGTGACATCACAGAGCATCCCTGTGATGTCACAATCTGGCTGCTGTGTAAGAACATTTTCATTGGCTGCTGTGTAGGAACATCCTCAATGGCTGATATGTAGGAACATCTTCATTGGCTGCTGTGTAGGAACAGTCTCATTGGCTGCTGTGTCTATCTATCTATCTATCTATCTATCTATCTATCTATCTATCTATCTATCTATCTATCTATCTATCTATCTATCTATCTATCTATCTATCTATCTATCTATCTATCTATATGTCTCTATCTCTATCTATCTATCTAGTGACTCTCAGGGCGGCGCGGCCCCCTTTTATACCCTTCCTGGACGATGAAGATGTTCCTGCATATGAAGATGTTCCTACACAGCAGCCATTGAGGATGTTCCTACACAGCAGCCAATGAAAATGTTCCTACACAGCAGCCAGATTGTGACATCACAGAGCATCCCTGTGATGTCACAATCTGGCTGCTGTGTAAGAACATTTTCATTTGCTGCTGTGTAGGAACATCCTCAATGGCTGATATGTAGGAACATCTTCATTGGCTGCTGTGTAGGAACAGTCTCATTGGCTGCTGTGTCTATCTATCTATCTATCTATCTATCTATCTATCTATCTATCTATCTATCTATCTATCTATCTATCTATCTATCTATCTATCTATCTATCTATATATCTATCTATCTATCTATATGTCTCTATCTCTATCTATCTATCTAGTGACTCTCAGGGCGGCGCGGCCCCCTTTTATACCCTTCCTGGACGATGAAGATGTTCCTGCACATGAAGATGTTCCTACACAGCAGCCATTGAGGATGTTCCTACACAGCAGCCAATGAAAATGTTCCTACACAGCAGCCAGATTGTGACATCACAGAGCATCCCTGTGATGTCACAATCTGGCTGCTGTGTAAGAACATTTTCATTGGCTGCTGTGTAGGAACATCCTCAATGGCTGCTGTGTAGGAACATCTTCATTGGCTGCTGTGTAGGAACAGTCTCATTGGCTGCTGTGTCTATCAATCTATCTATCTATCTATCTATCTATCTATCTATCTATCTATCTATCTATCTATCTATCTATCTATCTATCTATCTATCTATCTATCTATCTATCTATCTATCTATCTATCTATCTATCTATCTATCTATCTATCTATCTATATGTCTCTATCTCTATCTATCTATCTAGTGACTCTCAGGGCGGCGCGGCCCCCTTTTATACCCTTCCTGGACGATGAAGATGTTCCTGCATATGAAGATGTTCCTACACAGCAGCCATTGAGGATGTTCCTACACAGAAGCCAATGAAAATGTTCCTACACAGCAGCCAGATTGTGACATCACAGAGCATCCCTGTGATGTCACAATCTGGCTGCTGTGTAAGAACATTTTCATTGGCTGCTGTGTAGGAACATCCTCAATGGCTGATATGTAGGAACATCTTCATTGGCTGCTGTGTAGGAACAGTATCATTGGCTGCTGTGTCTATCTATCTATCTATCTATCTATCTATCTATCTATCTATCTATCTATCTATCTATCTATCTATCTATCTATCTATCTATCTATCTATCTATCTATCTATCTATCTATCTATCTATCTATCTATCTATATGTCTCTATCTCTATCTATCTATCTAGTGACTCTCAGGGCGGCGCGGCCCCCTTTTATACCCTTCCTGGACGATGAAGATGTTCCTGCACATGAAGATGTTCCTACACAGCAGCCATTGAGGATGTTCCTACACAGCAGCCAATGAAAATGTTCCTACACAGCAGCCAGATTGTGACATCACAGAGCATCCCTGTGATGTCACAATCTGGCTGCTGTGTAAGAACATTTTCATTGGCTGCTGTGTAGGAACATCCTCAATGGCTGCTGTGTAAGAACATCTTCATTGGCTGCTGTGTAGGAACAGTCTCATTGGCTGCTGTGTCTATCAATCTATCTATCTATCTATCTATCTATCTATCTATCTATCTATCTATCTATCTATCTATCTATCTATCTATCTATCTATCTATCTATCTATCTATCTATCTATCTATCTATCTATCTATATGTCTCTATCTCTATCTATCTATCTAGTGACTCTCAGGGCGGCGCGGCCCCCTTTTATACCCTTCCTGGACGATGAAGATGTTCCTGCACATGAAGATGTTCCTACACAGCAGCCATTGAGGATGTTCCTACACAGCAGCCAATGAAAATGTTCCTACACAGCAGCCAGATTGTGACATCACAGAGCATCCCTGTGATGTCACAATCTGGCTGCTGTGTAAGAACATTTTCATTGGCTGCTGTGTAGGAACATCCTCAATGGCTGCTGTGTAGGAACATCTTCATTGGCTGCTGTGTAGGAACAGTCTCATTGGCTGCTGTGTCTATCAATCTATCTATCTATCTATCTATCTATCTATCTATCTATCTATCTATCTATCTATCTATCTATCTATCTATCTATCTATCTATCTATCTATCTATCTATCTATCTATCTATCTATCTATCTATCTATCTATCTATCTATCTATCTATCTATCTATCTATCTATCTATCTATATGTCTCTATCTCTATCTATCTATCTAGTGACTCTCAGGGCGGCGCGGCCCCCTTTTATACCCTTCCTGGACGATGAAGATGTTCCTGCACATGAAGATGTTCCTACACAGCAGCCATTGAGGATGTTCCTACACAGCAGCCAATGAAAATGTTCCTACACAGCAGCCAGATTGTGACATCACAGAGCATCCCTGTGATGTCACAATCTGGCTGCTGTGTAAGAACATTTTCATTGGCTGCTGTGTAGGAACATCCTCAATGGCTGCTGTGTAGGAACATCTTCATTGGCTGCTGTGTAGGAACAGTCTCATTGGCTGCTGTGTCTATCAATCTATCTATCTATCTATCTATCTATCTATCTATCTATCTATCTATCTATCTATCTATCTATCTATCTATCTATCTATCTATCTATCTATCTATCTATCTATCTATCTATCTATCTATCTATCTATATGTCTCTATCTCTATCTATCTATCTAGTGACTCTCAGGGCGGCGCGGCCCCCTTTTATACCCTTCCTGGACGATGAAGATGTTCCTGCACATGAAGATGTTCCTACACAGCAGCCATTGAGGATGTTCCTACACAGCAGCCAATGAAAATGTTCCTACACAGCAGCCAGATTGTGACATCACAGAGCATCCCTGTGATGTCACAATCTGGCTGCTGTGTAAGAACATTTTCATTGGCTGCTGTGTAGGAACATCCTCAATGGCTGCTGTGTAGGAACATCTTCATTGGCTGCTGTGTAGGAACAGTCTCATTGGCTGCTGTGTCTATCAATCTATCTATCTATCTATCTATCTATCTATCTATCTATCTATCTATCTATCTATCTATCTATCTATCTATCTATCTATCTATCTATCTATCTATCTATCTATCTATCTATCTATCTATCTATATGTCTCTATCTCTATCTATCTATCTAGTGACTCTCAGGGCGGCGCGGCCCCCTTTTATACCCTTCCTGGACGATGAAGATGTTCCTGCATATGAAGATGTTCCTACACAGCAGCCATTGAGGATGTTCCTACACAGCAGCCAATGAAAATGTTCCTACACAGCAGCCAGATTGTGACATCACAGAGCATCCCTGTGATGTCACAATCTGGCTGCTGTGTAAGAACATTTTCATTGGCTGCTGTGTAGGAACATCCTCAATGGCTGATATGTAGGAACATCTTCATTGGCTGCTGTGTAGGAACAGTCTCATTGGCTGCTGTGTCTATCTATCTATCTATCTATCTATCTATCTATCTATCTATCTATCTATCTATCTATCTATCTATCTATCTATCTATCTATCTATCTATCTATCTATCTATATGTCTCTATCTCTATCTATCTATCTAGTGACTCTCAGGGCGGCGCGGCCCCCTTTTATACCCTTCCTGGACGATGAAGATGTTCCTGCACATAAGGATGTTCCTACACAGCAGCCATTGAGGATGTTCCTACACAGCAGCCAATGAAAATGTTCCTACACAGCAGCCAGATTGTGACATCACAGAGCATCCCTGTGATGTCACAATCTGGCTGCTGTGTAAGAACATTTTCATTGGCTGCTGTGTAGGAACATCCTCAATGGCTGCTGTGTAGGAACATCTTCATTGGCTGCTGTGTAGGAACAGTCTCATTGGCTGCTGTGTCTATCAATCTATCTATCTATCTATCTATCTATCTATCTATCTATCTATCTATCTATCTATCTATCTATCTATCTATCTATCTATCTATCTATCTATCTATCTATCTATCTATCTATCTATCTATATGTCTCTATCTCTATCTATCTATCTAGTGACTCTCAGGGCGGCGCGGCCCCCTTTTATACCCTTCCTGGACGATGAAGATGTTCCTGCACATGAAGATGTTCCTACACAGCAGCCATTGAGGATGTTCCTACACAGCAGCCAATGAAAATGTTCCTACACAGCAGCCAGATTGTGACATCACAGAGCATCCCTGTGATGTCACAATCTGGCTGCTGTGTAAGAACATTTTCATTGGCTGCTGTGTAGGAACATCCTCAATGGCTGCTGTGTAAGAACATCTTCATTGGCTGCTGTGTAGGAACAGTCTCATTGGCTGCTGTGTCTATCAATCTATCTATCTATCTATCTATCTATCTATCTATCTATCTATCTATCTATCTATCTATCTATCTATCTATCTATCTATCTATCTATCTATCTATCTATCTATCTATCTATCTATCTATCTATATGTCTCTATCTCTATCTATCTATCTAGTGACTCTCAGGGCGGCGCGGCCCCCTTTTATACCCTTCCTGGACGATGAAGATGTTCCTGCATATGAAGATGTTCCTACACAGCAGCCATTGAGGATGTTCCTACACAGCAGCCAATGAAAATGTTCCTACACAGCAGCCAGATTGTGACATCACAGAGCATCCCTGTGATGTCACAATCTGGCTGCTGTGTAAGAACATTTTCATTGGCTGCTGTGTAGGAACATCCTCAATGGCTGATATGTAGGAACATCTTCATTGGCTGCTGTGTAGGAACAGTCTCATTGGCTGCTGTGTCTATCTATCTATCTATCTATCTATCTATCTATCTATCTATCTATCTATCTATCTATCTATCTATCTATCTATCTATCTATCTATCTATCTATCTATATGTCTCTATCTCTATCTATCTATCTAGTGACTCTCAGGGCGGCGCGGCCCCCTTTTATACCCTTCCTGGACGATGAAGATGTTCCTGCACATGAAGATGTTCCTACACAGCAGCCATTGAGGATGTTCCTACACAGCAGCCAATGAAAATGTTCCTACACAGCAGCCAGATTGTGACATCACAGAGCATCCCTGTGATGTCACAATCTGGCTGCTGTGTAAGAACATTTTCATTGGCTGCTGTGTAGGAACATCCTCAATGGCTGCTGTGTAGGAACATCTTCATTGGCTGCTGTGTAGGAACAGTCTCATTGGCTGCTGTGTCTATCAATCTATCTATCTATCTATCTATCTATCTATCTATCTATCTATCTATCTATCTATCTATCTATCTATCTATCTATCTATCTATCTATCTATCTATCTATCTATATGTCTCTATCTCTATCTATCTATCTAGTGACTCTCAGGGCGGCGCGGCCCCCTTTTATACCCTTCCTGGACGATGAAGATGTTCCTGCATATGAAGATGTTCCTACACAGCAGCCATTGAGGATGTTCCTACACAGCAGCCAATGAAAATGTTCCTACACAGCAGCCAGATTGTGACATCACAGAACATCCCTGTGATGTCACAATCTGGCTGCTGTGTAAGAACATTTTCATTGGCTGCTGTGTAGGAACATCCTCAATGGCTGATATGTAGGAACATCTTCATTGGCTGCTGTGTAGGAACAGTCTCATTGGCTGCTGTGTCTATCTATCTATCTATCTATCTATCTATCTATCTATCTATCTATCTATCTATCTATCTATCTATCTATCTATCTATCTATCTATCTATCTATCTATCTATATGTCTCTATCTCTATCTATCTATCTAGTGACTCTCAGGGCGGCGCGGCCCCCTTTTATACCCTTCCTGGACGATGAAGATGTTCCTGCACATGAAGATGTTCCTACACAGCAGCCATTGAGGATGTTCCTACACAGCAGCCAATGAAAATGTTCCTACACAGCAGCCAGATTGTGACATCACAGAGCATCCCTGTGATGTCACAATCTGGCTGCTGTGTAAGAACATTTTCATTGGCTGCTGTGTAGGAACATCCTCAATGGCTGCTGTGTAGGAACATCTTCATTGGCTGCTGTGTAGGAACAGTCTCATTGGCTGCTGTGTCTATCAATCTATCTATCTATCTATCTATCTATCTATCTATCTATCTATCTATCTATCTATCTATCTATCTATCTATCTATCTATCTATCTATCTATCTATCTATCTATCTATCTATCTATCTATCTATATGTCTCTATCTCTATCTATCTATCTAGTGACTCTCAGGGCGGCGCGGCCCCCTTTTATACCCTTCCTGGACGATGAAGATGTTCCTGCACATGAAGATGTTCCTACACAGCAGCCATTGAGGATGTTCCTACACAGCAGCCAATGAAAATGTTCCTACACAGCAGCCAGATTGTGACATCACAGAGCATCCCTGTGATGTCACAATCTGGCTGCTGTGTAAGAACATTTTCATTGGCTGCTGTGTAGGAACATCCTCAATGGCTGCTGTGTAGGAACATCTTCATTGGCTGCTGTGTAGGAACAGTCTCATTGGCTGCTGTGTCTATCAATCTATCTATCTATCTATCTATCTATCTATCTATCTATCTATCTATCTATCTATCTATCTATCTATCTATCTATCTATCTATCTATCTATCTATCTATCTATCTATCTATCTATCTATCTATCTATATGTCTCTATCTCTATCTATCTATCTAGTGACTCTCAGGGCGGCGCGGCCCCCTTTTATACCCTTCCTGGACGATGAAGATGTTCCTGCATATGAAGATGTTCCTACACAGCAGCCATTGAGGATGTTCCTACACAGCAGCCAATGAAAATGTTCCTACACAGCAGCCAGATTGTGACATCACAGAGCATCCCTGTGATGTCACAATCTGGCTGCTGTGTAAGAACATTTTCATTGGCTGCTGTGTAGGAACATCCTCAATGGCTGATATGTAGGAACATCTTCATTGGCTGCTGTGTAGGAACAGTCTCATTGGCTGCTGTGTCTATCTATCTATCTATCTATCTATCTATCTATCTATCTATCTATCTATCTATCTATCTATCTATCTATCTATCTATCTATCTATCTATATGTCTCTATCTCTATCTATCTATCTAGTGACTCTCAGGGCGGCGCGGCCCCCTTTTATACCCTTCCTGGACGATGAAGATGTTCCTGCACATAAGGATGTTCCTACACAGCAGCCATTGAGGATGTTCCTACACAGCAGCCAATGAAAATGTTCCTACACAGCAGCCAGATTGTGACATCACAGAGCATCCCTGTGATGTCACAATCTGGCTGCTGTGTAAGAACATTTTCATTGGCTGCTGTGTAGGAACATCCTCAATGGCTGCTGTGTAGGAACATCTTCATTGGCTGCTGTGTAGGAACAGTCTCATTGGCTGCTGTGTCTATCAATCTATCTATCTATCTATCTATCTATCTATCTATCTATCTATCTATCTATCTATCTATCTATCTATCTATCTATCTATCTATCTATCTATCTATCTATCTATCTATCTATATGTCTCTATCTCTATCTATCTATCTAGTGACTCTCAGGGCGGCGCGGCCCCCTTTTATACCCTTCCTGGACGATGAAGATGTTCCTGCACATGAAGATGTTCCTACACAGCAGCCATTGAGGATGTTCCTACACAGCAGCCAATGAAAATGTTCCTACACAGCAGCCAGATTGTGACATCACAGAGCATCCCTGTGATGTCACAATCTGGCTGCTGTGTAAGAACATTTTCATTGGCTGCTGTGTAGGAACATCCTCAATGGCTGCTGTGTAAGAACATCTTCATTGGCTGCTGTGTAGGAACAGTCTCATTGGCTGCTGTGTCTATCAATCTATCTATCTATCTATCTATCTATCTATCTATCTATCTATCTATCTATCTATCTATCTATCTATCTATCTATCTATCTATCTATCTATCTATCTATCTATCTATCTATCTATATGTCTCTATCTCTATCTATCTATCTAGTGACTCTCAGGGCGGCGCGGCCCCCTTTTATACCCTTCCTGGACGATGAAGATGTTCCTGCATATGAAGATGTTCCTACACAGCAGCCATTGAGGATGTTCCTACACAGCAGCCAATGAAAATGTTCCTACACAGCAGCCAGATTGTGACATCACAGAGCATCCCTGTGATGTCACAATCTGGCTGCTGTGTAAGAACATTTTCATTGGCTGCTGTGTAGGAACATCCTCAATGGCTGATATGTAGGAACATCTTCATTGGCTGCTGTGTAGGAACAGTCTCATTGGCTGCTGTGTCTATCTATCTATCTATCTATCTATCTATCTATCTATCTATCTATCTATCTATCTATCTATCTATCTATCTATCTATCTATCTATCTATCTATCTATCTATCTATATGTCTCTATCTCTATCTATCTATCTAGTGACTCTCAGGGCGGCGCGGCCCCCTTTTATACCCTTCCTGGACGATGAAGATGTTCCTGCACATGAAGATGTTCCTACACAGCAGCCATTGAGGATGTTCCTACACAGCAGCCAATGAAAATGTTCCTACACAGCAGCCAGATTGTGACATCACAGAGCATCCCTGTGATGTCACAATCTGGCTGCTGTGTAAGAACATTTTCATTGGCTGCTGTGTAGGAACATCCTCAATGGCTGCTGTGTAGGAACATCTTCATTGGCTGCTGTGTAGGAACAGTCTCATTGGCTGCTGTGTCTATCAATCTATCTATCTATCTATCTATCTATCTATCTATCTATCTATCTATCTATCTATCTATCTATCTATCTATCTATCTATCTATCTATCTATCTATATGTCTCTATCTCTATCTATCTATCTAGTGACTCTCAGGGCGGCGCGGCCCCCTTTTATACCCTTCCTGGACGATGAAGATGTTCCTGCATATGAAGATGTTCCTACACAGCAGCCATTGAGGATGTTCCTACACAGCAGCCAATGAAAATGTTCCTACACAGCAGCCAGATTGTGACATCACAGAACATCCCTGTGATGTCACAATCTGGCTGCTGTGTAAGAACATTTTCATTGGCTGCTGTGTAGGAACATCCTCAATGGCTGATATGTAGGAACATCTTCATTGGCTGCTGTGTAGGAACAGTCTCATTGGCTGCTGTGTCTATCTATCTATCTATCTATCTATCTATCTATCTATCTATCTATCTATCTATCTATCTATCTATCTATCTATCTATCTATCTATCTATCTATCTATCTATCTATCTATCTATCTATCTATCTATATGTCTCTATCTCTATCTATCTATCTAGTGACTCTCAGGGCGGCGCGGCCCCCTTTTATACCCTTCCTGGACGATGAAGATGTTCCTGCACATGAAGATGTTCCTACACAGCAGCCAGATTGTGACATCACAGAGCTTCCCTGTGATGTCACAATCTGGCTGCTGTGTAAGAACATTTTCATTGGCTGCTGTGTAGGAACATCCTCAATGGCTGCTGTGTTGGAACATCTTCATTGGCTGCTGTGTAGGAACAGTCTCATTGGCTGCTGTGTCTATCTATCTATCTATCTATCTATCTATCTATCTATCTATCTATCTATCTATCTATCTATATGTCTCTATCTCTATCTATCTATCTAGTGACTCTCAGGGCGGCGAGGCCCCCTTTTATACCCTTCCTGGACGATGAAGATGTTCCTGCACATGAAGATGTTCCTACACAGCAGCCATTGAGGATGTTCCTACACAGCAGCCAATGAAAATGTTCCTACACAGCAGCCAGATTGTGACATCACAGAGCATCCCTGTGATGTCACAATCTGGCTGCTGTGTAAGAACATTTTCATTGGCTGCTGTGTAGGAACATCCTCAATGGCTGCTATGTAGGAACATCTTCATTGGCTGCTGTGTAGGAACAGTCTCATTGGCTGCTGTGTCTATCTATCTATCTATCTATCTATCTATCTATCTATCTATCTATCTATCTATCTATCTATCTATCTATCTATCTATCTATCTATCTATCTATCTATCTATATGTCTCTATCTCTATCTATCTATCTAGTGACTCTCAGGGCGGCGCGGCCCCCTTTTATACCCTTCCTGGACGATGAAGATGTTCCTGCACATGAAGATGTTCCTACACAGCAGCCATTGAGGATGTTCCTACACAGCAGCCAATGAAAATGTTCCTACACAGCAGCCAGATTGTGACATCACAGAGCATCCCTGTGATGTCACAATCTGGCTGCTGTGTAAGAACATTTTCATTGGCTGCTGTGTAGGAACATCCTCAATGGCTGATATGTAGGAACATCTTCATTGGCTGCTGTGTAGGAACAGTCTCATTGGCTGCTGTGTCTATCTATCTATCTATCTATCTATCTATATGTCTCTATCTCTATCTATCTATCTAGTGACTCTCAGGGCGGCGCGGCCCCCTTTTATACCCTTCCTGGACGATGAAGATGTTCCTGCACATGAAGATGTTCCTACACAGCAGCCATTGAGGATGTTCCTACACAGCAGCCAATGAAAATGTTCCTACACAGCAGCCAGATTGTGACATCACAGAGCATCCCTGTGATGTCACAATCTGGCTGCTGTGTAGGAACATTTTCATTGGCTGCTGTGTAGGAACATCCTCAATGGCTGCTGTGTAGGAATATCTTCATTGGCTGCTGTGTAGGAACAGTCTCATTGGCTGCTGTGTCTATCTATCTATCTATCTATCTATCTATCTATCTATCTATCTATCTATCTATCTATCTATCTATCTATCTATCTATCTATCTATATGTCTCTATCTCTATCTATCTATCTAGTGACTCTCAGGGCGGCACGGCCCCCTTTTATACCCTTCCTGGACGATGAAGATGTTCCTGCACATGAAGATGTTCCTACACAGCAGCCATTGAGGATGTTCCTACACAGCAGCCAATGAAAATGTTCCTACACAGCAGCCAGATTGTGACATCACAGAGCATCCCTGTGATGTCACAATCTGGCTGCTGTGAAAGAACATTTTCATTGGCTGCTGTGTAGGAACAGTCTCATTGGCTGCTGTGTCTATCTATCTATCTATCTATCTATCTATCTATCTATCTATCTATCTATCTATCTATCTATCTATCTATCTATATGTCTCTATCTCTATCTATCTATCTAGTGACTCTCAGGGCGGCGCGGCCCCCTTTTATACCCTTCCTGGACGATGAAGATGTTCCTGCACATGAAGATGTTCCTACACAGCAGCCATTGAGGATGTTCCTACACAGCAGCCAATGAAAATGTTCCTACACAGCAGCCAGATTGTGACATCACAGAGCATCCCTGTGATGTCACAATCTGGCTGCTGTGTAAGAACATTTTCATTGGCTGCTGTGTAGGAACATCCTCAATGGCTGATATGTAGGAACATCTTCATTGGCTGCTGTGTAGGAACAGTCTCATTGGCTGCTGTGTCTATCTATCTATCTATCTATCTATCTATCTATCTATCTATCTATCTATCTATCTATCTATCTATCTATCTATCTATCTATCTATCTATATGTCTCTATCTCTATCTATCTATCTAGTGACTCTCAGGGCGGCGCGGCCCCCTTTTATACCCTTCCTGGACGATGAAGATGTTCCTGCACATGAAGATGTTCCTACACAGCAGCCATTGAGGATGTTCCTACACAGCAGCCAATGAAAATGTTCCTACACAGCAGCCAGATTGTGACATCACAGAGCATCCCTGTGATGTCACAATCTGGCTGCTGTGTAGGAACATTTTCATTGGCTGCTGTGTAGGAACATCCTCAATGGCTGCTGTGTAGGAATATCTTCATTGGCTGCTGTGTAGGAACAGTCTCATTGGCTGCTGTGTCTATCTATCTATCTATCTATCTATCTATCTATCTATCTATCTATCTATCTATCTATCTATCTATCTATCTATCTATCTATCTATCTATCTATCTATCTATCTATCTATATGTCTCTATCTCTATCTATCTATCTAGTGACTCTCAGGGCGGCGCGGCCCCCTTTTATACCCTTCCTGGACGATGAAGATGTTCCTGCACATGAAGATGTTCCTACACAGCAGCCATTGAGGATGTTCCTACACAGCAGCCAATGAAAATGTTCCTACACAGCAGCCAGATTGTGACATCACAGAGCATCCCTGTGATGTCACAATCTGGCTGCTGTGTAAGAACATTTTCATTGGCTGCTGTGTAGGAACATCCTCAATGGCTGCTATGTAGGAACATCTTCATTGGCTGCTGTGTAGGAACAGTCTCATTGGCTGCTGTGTCTATCTATCTATCTATCTATCTATCTATCTATCTATCTATCTATCTATCTATCTATCTATCTATCTATCTATCTATCTATCTATATGTCTCTATCTCTATCTATCTATCTAGTGACTCTCAGGGCGGCGCGGCCCCCTTTTATACCCTTCCTGGACGATGAAGATGTTCCTGCACATGAAGATGTTCCTACACAGCAGCCATTGAGGATGTTCCTACACAGCAGCCAATGAAAATGTTCCTACACAGCAGCCAGATTGTGACATCACAGAGCATCCCTGTGATGTCACAATCTGGCTGCTGTGTAGGAACATTTTCATTGGCTGCTGTGTAGGAACATCCTCAATGGCTGCTGTGTAGGAATATCTTCATTGGCTGCTGTGTAGGAACAGTCTCATTGGCTGCTGTGTCTATCTATCTATCTATCTATCTATCTATCTATCTATCTATCTATCTATCTATCTATCTATCTATCTATCTATCTATCTATATGTCTCTATCTCTATCTATCTATCTAGTGACTCTCAGGGCGGCGCGGCCCCCTTTTATACCCTTCCTGGACGATGAAGATGTTCCTGCACATGAAGATGTTCCTACACAGCAGCCATTGAGGATGTTCCTACACAGCAGCCAATGAAAATGTTCCTACACAGCAGCCAGATTGTGACATCACAGAGCATCCCTGTGATGTCACAATCTGGCTGCTGTGTAAGAACATTTTCATTGGCTGCTGTGTAGGAACATCCTCAATGGCTGATATGTAGGAACATCTTCATTGGCTGCTGTGTAGGAACAGTCTCATTGGCTGCTGTGTCTATCTATCTATCTATCTATCTATATGTCTCTATCTCTATCTATCTATCTAGTGACTCTCAGGGCGGCGCGGCCCCCTTTTATACCCTTCCTGGACGATGAAGATGTTCCTGCACATGAAGATGTTCCTACACAGCAGCCATTGAGGATGTTCCTACACAGCAGCCAATGAAAATGTTCCTACACAGCAGCCAGATTGTGACATCACAGAGCATCCCTGTGATGTCACAATCTGGCTGCTGTGTAGGAACATTTTCATTGGCTGCTGTGTAGGAACATCCTCAATGGCTGCTGTGTAGGAATATCTTCATTGGCTGCTGTGTAGGAACAGTCTCATTGGCTGCTGTGTCTATCTATCTATCTATCTATCTATCTATCTATCTATCTATCTATCTATCTATCTATCTATCTATCTATCTATCTATCTATCTATCTATCTATCTATCTATCTATCTATCTATCTATCTATCTATCTATCTATCTATATGTCTCTATCTCTATCTATCTATCTAGTGACTCTCAGGGCGGCGCGGCCCCCTTTTATACCCTTCCTGGACGATGAAGATGTTCCTGCACATGAAGATGTTCCTACACAGCAGCCATTGAGGATGTTCCTACACAGCAGCCAATGAAAATGTTCCTACACAGCAGCCAGATTGTGACATCACAGAGCATCCCTGTGATGTCACAATCTGGCTGCTGTGTAAGAACATTTTCATTGGCTGCTGTGTAGGAACATCCTCAATGGCTGCTATGTAGGAACATCTTCATTGGCTGCTGTGTAGGAACAGTCTCATTGGCTGCTGTGTCTATCTATCTATCTATCTATCTATCTATCTATCTATCTATCTATCTATCTATCTATCTATCTATCTATCTATCTATCTATCTATCTATCTATATGTCTCTATCTCTATCTATCTATCTAGTGACTCTCAGGGCGGCGCGGCCCCCTTTTATACCCTTCCTGGACGATGAAGATGTTCCTGCACATGAAGATGTTCCTACACAGCAGCCATTGAGGATGTTCCTACACAGCAGCCAATGAAAATGTTCCTACACAGCAGCCAGATTGTGACATCACAGAGCATCCCTGTGATGTCACAATCTGGCTGCTGTGTAGGAACATTTTCATTGGCTGCTGTGTAGGAACATCCTCAATGGCTGCTGTGTAGGAATATCTTCATTGGCTGCTGTGTAGGAACAGTCTCATTGGCTGCTGTGTCTATCTATCTATCTATCTATCTATCTATCTATCTATCTATCTATCTATCTATCTATCTATATGTCTCTATCTCTATCTATCTATCTAGTGACTCTCAGGGCGGCGCGGCCCCCTTTTATACCCTTCCTGGACGATGAAGATGTTCCTGCACATGAAGATGTTCCTACACAGCAGCCATTGAGGATGTTCCTACACAGCAGCCAATGAAAATGTTCCTACACAGCAGCCAGATTGTGACATCACAGAGCATCCCTGTGATGTCACAATCTGGCTGCTGTGTAAGAACATTTTCATTGGCTGCTGTGTAGGAACATCCTCAATGGCTGATATGTAGGAACATCTTCATTGGCTGCTGTGTAGGAACAGTCTCATTGGCTGCTGTGTCTATCTATCTATCTATCTATCTATATGTCTCTATCTCTATCTATCTATCTAGTGACTCTCAG
Organism: Borostomias antarcticus; assembly: GCF_949987555.1. NCBI lineage: Eukaryota > Metazoa > Chordata > Actinopteri > Stomiiformes > Stomiidae > Borostomias > Borostomias antarcticus. The sequence goes on from NW_028175647.1 coordinate 87,634, forward strand.
GGCGGCGCGGCCCCCTTTTATACCCTTCCTGGACGATGAAGATGTTCCTGCACATGAAGATGTTCCTACACAGCAGCCATTGAGGATGTTCCTACACAGCAGCCAATGAAAATGTTCCTACACAGCAGCCAGATTGTGACATCACAGAGCATCCCTGTGATGTCACAATCTGGCTGCTGTGTAGGAACATTTTCATTGGCTGCTGTGTAGGAACATCCTCAATGGCTGCTGTGTAGGAATATCTTCATTGGCTGCTGTGTAGGAACAGTCTCATTGGCTGCTGTGTCTATCTATCTATCTATCTATCTATCTATCTATCTATCTATCTATCTATCTATCTATCTATCTATCTATCTATCTATCTATATGTCTCTATCTCTATCTATCTATCTAGTGACTCTCAGGGCGGCGCGGCCCCCTTTTATACCCTTCCTGGACGATGAAGATGTTCCTGCACATGAAGATGTTCCTACACAGCAGCCATTGAGGATGTTCCTACACAGCAGCCAATGAAAATGTTCCTACACAGCAGCCAGATTGTGACATCACAGAGCATCCCTGTGATGTCACAATCTGGCTGCTGTGAAAGAACATTTTCATTGGCTGCTGTGTAGGAACAGTCTCATTGGCTGCTGTGTCTATCTATCTATCTATCTATCTATCTATCTATCTATCTATCTATCTATCTATCTATCTATCTATCTATCTATCTATCTATCTATCTATCTATCTATCTATCTATCTATCTATATGTCTCTATCTCTATCTATCTATCTAGTGACTCTCAGGGCGGCGCGGCCCCCTTTTATACCCTTCCTGGACGATGAAGATGTTCCTGCACATGAAGATGTTCCTACACAGCAGCCATTGAGGATGTTCCTACACAGCAGCCAATGAAAATGTTCCTACACAGCAGCCAGATTGTGACATCACAGAGCATCCCTGTGATGTCACAATCTGGCTGCTGTGTAAGAACATTTTCATTGGCTGCTGTGTAGGAACATCCTCAATGGCTGATATGTAGGAACATCTTCATTGGCTGCTGTGTAGGAACAGTCTCATTGGCTGCTGTGTCTATCTATCTATCTATCTATCTATCTATCTATCTATCTATCTATCTATCTATCTATCTATCTATCTATCTATCTATATGTCTCTATCTCTATCTATCTATCTAGTGACTCTCAGGGCGGCGCGGCCCCCTTTTATACCCTTCCTGGACGATGAAGATGTTCCTGCACATGAAGATGTTCCTACACAGCAGCCATTGAGGATGTTCCTACACAGCAGCCAATGAAAATGTTCCTACACAGCAGCCAGATTGTGACATCACAGAGCATCCCTGTGATGTCACAATCTGGCTGCTGTGTAGGAACATTTTCATTGGCTGCTGTGTAGGAACATCCTCAATGGCTGCTGTGTAGGAATATCTTCATTGGCTGCTGTGTAGGAACAGTCTCATTGGCTGCTGTGTCTATCTATCTATCTATCTATCTATCTATCTATCTATCTATCTATCTATCTATCTATCTATCTATCTATCTATCTATCTATCTATCTATCTATCTATCTATCTATCTATCTATCTATCTATCTATCTATCTATATGTCTCTATCTCTATCTATCTATCTAGTGACTCTCAGGGCGGCGCGGCCCCCTTTTATACCCTTCCTGGACGATGAAGATGTTCCTGCACATGAAGATGTTCCTACACAGCAGCCATTGAGGATGTTCCTACACAGCAGCCAATGAAAATGTTCCTACACAGCAGCCAGATTGTGACATCACAGAGCATCCCTGTGATGTCACAATCTGGCTGCTGTGTAAGAACATTTTCATTGGCTGCTGTGTAGGAACATCCTCAATGGCTGCTATGTAGGAACATCTTCATTGGCTGCTGTGTAGGAACAGTCTCATTGGCTGCTGTGTCTATCTATCTATCTATCTATCTATCTATCTATCTATCTATCTATCTATCTATCTATCTATCTATCTATCTATCTATCTATCTATCTATCTATCTATATGTCTCTATCTCTATCTATCTATCTAGTGACTCTCAGGGCGGCGCGGCCCCCTTTTATACCCTTCCTGGACGATGAAGATGTTCCTGCACATGAAGATGTTCCTACACAGCAGCCATTGAGGATGTTCCTACACAGCAGCCAATGAAAATGTTCCTACACAGCAGCCAGATTGTGACATCACAGAGCATCCCTGTGATGTCACAATCTGGCTGCTGTGTAGGAACATTTTCATTGGCTGCTGTGTAGGAACATCCTCAATGGCTGCTGTGTAGGAATATCTTCATTGGCTGCTGTGTAGGAACAGTCTCATTGGCTGCTGTGTCTATCTATCTATCTATCTATCTATCTATCTATCTATCTATCTATCTATCTATCTATCTATCTATCTATCTATCTATCTATCTATCTATCTATCTATCTATCTATCTATCTATCTATCTATCTATCTATCTATCTATCTATATGTCTCTATCTCTATCTATCTATCTAGTGACTCTCAGGGCGGCGCGGCCCCCTTTTATACCCTTCCTGGACGATGAAGATGTTCCTGCACATGAAGATGTTCCTACACAGCAGCCATTGAGGATGTTCCTACACAGCAGCCAATGAAAATGTTCCTACACAGCAGCCAGATTGTGACATCACAGAGCATCCCTGTGATGTCACAATCTGGCTGCTGTGAAAGAACATTTTCATTGGCTGCTGTGTAGGAACAGTCTCATTGGCTGCTGTGTCTATCTATCTATCTATCTATCTATCTATCTATCTATCTATCTATCTATCTATCTATCTATCTATCTATCTATCTATCTATCTATCTATCTATCTATATGTCTCTATCTCTATCTATCTATCTAGTGACTCTCAGGGCGGCGCGGCCCCCTTTTATACCCTTCCTGGACGATGAAGATGTTCCTGCACATGAAGATGTTCCTACACAGCAGCCATTGAGGATGTTCCTACACAGCAGCCAATGAAAATGTTCCTACACAGCAGCCAGATTGTGACATCACAGAGCATCCCTGTGATGTCACAATCTGGCTGCTGTGTAGGAACATTTTCATTGGCTGCTGTGTAGGAACATCCTCAATGGCTGCTGTGTAGGAATATCTTCATTGGCTGCTGTGTAGGAACAGTCTCATTGGCTGCTGTGTCTATCTATCTATCTATCTATCTATCTATCTATCTATCTATCTATCTATCTATCTATCTATCTATCTATCTATCTATCTATCTATCTATATGTCTATATCTCTATCTATCTATCTAGTGACTCTCAGGGCGGCGCGGCCCCCTTTTATACCCTTCCTGGACGATGAAGATGTTCCTGCACATGAAGATGTTCCTACACAGCAGCCATTGAGGATGTTCCTACACAGCAGCCAATGAAAATGTTCCTACACAGCAGCCAGATTGTGACATCACAGAGCATCCCTGTGATGTCACAATCTGGCTGCTGTGAAAGAACATTTTCATTGGCTGCTGTGTAGGAACATCCTCAATGGCTGCTGTGTAGGAACATCTTCATTGGCTGCTGTGTAGGAACAGTCTCATTGGCTGCTGTGTCTATCTATCTATCTATCTATCTATCTATCTATCTATCTATCTATCTATCTATCTATCTATCTATCTATCTATCTATCTATCTATCTATCTATATGTCTCTATCTCTATCTATCTATCTAGTGACTCTCAGGGCGGCGCGGCCCCCTTTTATACCCTTCCTGGACGATGAAGATGTTCCTGCACATGAAGATGTTCCTACACAGCAGCCATTGAGGATGTTCCTACACAGCAGCCAATGAAAATGTTCCTACACAGCAGCCAGATTGTGACATCACAGAGCATCCCTGTGATGTCACAATCTGGCTGCTGTGTAAGAACATTTTCATTGGCTGCTGTGTAGGAACATCCTCAATGGCTGATATGTAGGAACATCTTCATTGGCTGCTGTGTAGGAACAGTCTCATTGGCTGCTGTGTCTATCTATCTATCTATCTATCTATCTATCTATCTATCTATCTATATATCTATCTATCTATCTATCTATCTATCTATCTATCTATCTATCTATCTATCTATCTATCTATATGTCTCTATCTCTATCTATCTATCTAGTGACTCTCAGGGCGGCGCGGCCCCCTTTTATACCCTTCCTGGACGATGAAGATGTTCCTGCACATGAAGATGTTCCTACACAGCAGCCATTGAGGATGTTCCTACACAGCAGCCAATGAAAATGTTCCTACACAGCAGCCAGATTGTGACATCACAGAGCATCCCTGTGATGTCACAATCTGGCTGCTGTGTAAGAACATTTTCATTGGCTGCTGTGTAGGAACATCCTCAATGGCTGATATGTAGGAACATCTTCATTGGCTGCTGTGTAGGAACAGTCTCATTGGCTGCTGTGTCTATCTATCTATCTATCTATCTATCTATCTATCTATCTATCTATCTATCTATCTATCTATCTATCTATCTATCTATCTATCTATCTATCTATCTATCTATCTATCTATCTATCTATCTATATGTCTCTATCTCTATCTATCTATCTAGTGACTCTCAGGGCGGCGCGGCCCCCTTTTATACCCTTCCTGGACGATGAAGATGTTCCTGCACATGAAGATGTTCCTACACAGCAGCCATTGAGGATGTTCCTACACAGCAGCCAATGAAAATGTTCCTACACAGCAGCCAGATTGTGACATCACAGAGCATCCCTGTGATGTCACAATCTGGCTGCTGTGAAAGAACATTTTCATTGGCTGCTGTGTAGGAACATCCTCAATGGCTGCTGTGTAGGAACATCTTCATTGGCTGCTGTGTAGGAACAGTCTCATTGGCTGCTGTGTCTATCTATCTATCTATCTATCTATCTATCTATCTATCTATCTATCTATCTATCTATCTATCTATCTATCTATCTATCTATCTATCTATCTATCTATCTATCTATCTATCTATCTATCTATCTATATGTCTCTATCTCTATCTATCTATCTAGTGACTCTCAGGGCGGCGCGGCCCCCTTTTATACCCTTCCTGGACGATGAAGATGTTCCTGCACATGAAGATGTTCCTACACAGCAGCCATTGAGGATGTTCCTACACAGCAGCCAATGAAAATGTTCCTACACAGCAGCCAGATTGTGACATCACAGAGCATCTCTGTGATGTCACAATCTGGCTGCTGTGTAGGAACATTTTCATTGGCTGCTGTGTAGGAACATCCTCAATGGCTGCTGTGTAGGAATATCTTCATTGGCTGCTGTGTAGGAACAGTCTCATTGGCTGCTGTGTCTATCTATCTATCTATCTATCTATCTATCTATCTATCTATCTATCTATCTATCTATCTATCTATCTATATGTCTCTATCTCTATCTATCTATCTAGTGACTCTCAGGGCGGCGCGGCCCCCTTTTATACCCTTCCTGGACGATGAAGATGTTCCTGCACATGAAGATGTTCCTACACAGCAGCCATTGAGGATGTTCCTACACAGCAGCCAATGAAAATGTTCCTACACAGCAGCCAGATTGTGACATCACAGAGCATCCCTGTGATGTCACAATCTGGCTGCTGTGTAAGAACATTTTCATTGGCTGCTGTGTAGGAACATCCTCAATGGCTGCTATGTAGGAACATCTTCATTGGCTGCTGTGTAGGAACAGTCTCATTGGCTGCTGTGTCTATCTATCTATCTATCTATCTATCTATCTATCTATCTATCTATCTATCTATCTATCTATCTATCTATCTATCTATCTATCTATCTATCTATCTATCTATCTATCTATCTATCTATATGTCTCTATCTCTATCTATCTATCTAGTGACTCTCAGGGCGGCGCGGCCCCCTTTTATACCCTTCCTGGACGATGAAGATGTTCCTGCACATGAAGATGTTCCTACACAGCAGCCATTGAGGATGTTCCTACACAGCAGCCAATGAAAATGTTCCTACACAGCAGCCAGATTGTGACATCACAGAGCATCCCTGTGATGTCACAATCTGGCTGCTGTGTAAGAACATTTTCATTGGCTGCTGTGTAGGAACATCCTCAATGGCTGATATGTAGGAACATCTTCATTGGCTGCTGTGTAGGAACAGTCTCATTGGCTGCTGTGTCTATCTATCTATCTATCTATCTATCTATCTATCTATCTATCTATCTATCTATCTATCTATCTATCTATCTATCTATCTATCTATCTATCTATCTATCTATCTATCTATCTATCTATCTATCTATCTATCTATCTATCTATATGTCTCTATCTCTATCTATCTATCTAGTGACTCTCAGGGCGGCGCGGCCCCCTTTTATACCCTTCCTGGACGATGAAGATGTTCCTGCACATGAAGATGTTCCTACACAGCAGCCATTGAGGATGTTCCTACACAGCAGCCAATGAAAATGTTCCTACACAGCAGCCAGATTGTGACATCACAGAGCATCCCTGTGATGTCACAATCTGGCTGCTGTGTAGGAACATTTTCATTGGCTGCTGTGTAGGAACATCCTCAATGGCTGCTGTGTAGGAATATCTTCATTGGCTGCTGTGTAGGAACAGTCTCATTGGCTGCTGTGTCTATCTATCTATCTATCTATCTATCTATCTATCTATCTATCTATCTATCTATCTATCTATCTATCTATCTATCTATCTATCTATCTATCTATCTATCTATCTATATGTCTCTATCTCTATCTATCTATCTAGTGACTCTCAGGGCGGCGCGGCCCCCTTTTATACCCTTCCTGGACGATGAAGATGTTCCTGCACATGAAGATGTTCCTACACAGCAGCCATTGAGGATGTTCCTACACAGCAGCCAATGAAAATGTTCCTACACAGCAGCCAGATTGTGACATCACAGAGCATCCCTGTGATGTCACAATCTGGCTGCTGTGTAGGAACATTTTCATTGGCTGCTGTGTAGGAACATCCTCAATGGCTGCTGTGTAGGAATATCTTCATTGGCTGCTGTGTAGGAACAGTCTCATTGGCTGCTGTGTCTATCTATCTATCTATCTATCTATCTATCTATCTATCTATCTATCTATCTATCTATCTATCTATCTATCTATCTATCTATCTATCTATCTATCTATCTATCTATATGTCTCTATCTCTATCTATCTATCTAGTGACTCTCAGGGCGGCGCGGCCCCCTTTTATACCCTTCCTGGACGATGAAGATGTTCCTGCACATGAAGATGTTCCTACACAGCAGCCATTGAGGATGTTCCTACACAGCAGCCAATGAAAATGTTCCTACACAGCAGCCAGATTGTGACATCACAGAGCATCCCTGTGATGTCACAATCTGGCTGCTGTGAAAGAACATTTTCATTGGCTGCTGTGTAGGAACAGTCTCATTGGCTGCTGTGTCTATCTATCTATCTATCTATCTATCTATCTATCTATCTATCTATCTATCTATCTATCTATCTATCTATCTATCTATCTATCTATCTATCTATCTATCTATCTATCTATATGTCTCTATCTCTATCTATCTATCTAGTGACTCTCAGGGCGGCGCGGCCCCCTTTTATACCCTTCCTGGACGATGAAGATGTTCCTGCACATGAAGATGTTCCTACACAGCAGCCATTGAGGATGTTCCTACACAGCAGCCAATGAAAATGTTCCTACACAGCAGCCAGATTGTGACATCACAGAGCATCCCTGTGATGTCACAATCTGGCTGCTGTGTAAGAACATTTTCATTGGCTGCTGTGTAGGAACATCCTCAATGGCTGATATGTAGGAACATCTTCATTGGCTGCTGTGTAGGAACAGTCTCATTGGCTGCTGTGTCTATCTATCTATCTATCTATCTATCTATCTATCTATCTATCTATCTATCTATCTATCTATCTATCTATCTATCTATCTATCTATCTATCTATCTATCTATCTATCTATCTATCTATATGTCTCTATCTCTATCTATCTATCTAGTGACTCTCAGGGCGGCGCGGCCCCCTTTTATACCCTTCCTGGACGATGAAGATGTTCCTGCACATGAAGATGTTCCTACACAGCAGCCATTGAGGATGTTCCTACACAGCAGCCAATGAAAATGTTCCTACACAGCAGCCAGATTGTGACATCACAGAGCATCTCTGTGATGTCACAATCTGGCTGCTGTGTAGGAACATTTTCATTGGCTGCTGTGTAGGAACATCCTCAATGGCTGCTGTGTAGGAATATCTTCATTGGCTGCTGTGTAGGAACAGTCTCATTGGCTGCTGTGTCTATCTATCTATCTATCTATCTATCTATCTATCTATCTATCTATCTATCTATCTATCTATCTATCTATCTATCTATCTATCTATATGTCTCTATCTCTATCTATCTATCTAGTGACTCTCAGGGCGGCGCGGCCCCCTTTTATACCCTTCCTGGACGATGAAGATGTTCCTGCACATGAAGATGTTCCTACACAGCAGCCATTGAGGATGTTCCTACACAGCAGCCAATGAAAATGTTCCTACACAGCAGCCAGATTGTGACATCACAGAGCATCCCTGTGATGTCACAATCTGGCTGCTGTGTAAGAACATTTTCATTGGCTGCTGTGTAGGAACATCCTCAATGGCTGCTATGTAGGAACATCTTCATTGGCTGCTGTGTAGGAACAGTCTCATTGGCTGCTGTGTCTATCTATCTATCTATCTATCTATCTATCTATCTATCTATCTATCTATCTATCTATCTATCTATCTATCTATCTATCTATCTATCTATCTATCTATCTATCTATCTATCTATATGTCTCTATCTCTATCTATCTATCTAGTGACTCTCAGGGCGGCGCGGCCCCCTTTTATACCCTTCCTGGACGATGAAGATGTTCCTGCACATGAAGATGTTCCTACACAGCAGCCATTGAGGATGTTCCTACACAGCAGCCAATGAAAATGTTCCTACACAGCAGCCAGATTGTGACATCACAGAGCATCCCTGTGATGTCACAATCTGGCTGCTGTGTAGGAACATTTTCATTGGCTGCTGTGTAGGAACATCCTCAATGGCTGCTGTGTAGGAATATCTTCATTGGCTGCTGTGTAGGAACAGTCTCATTGGCTGCTGTGTCTATCTATCTATCTATCTATCTATCTATCTATCTATCTATCTATCTATCTATCTATCTATCTATCTATCTATCTATCTATCTATCTATCTATCTATCTATCTATCTATCTATCTATCTATCTATCTATCTATCTATATGTCTCTATCTCTATCTATCTATCTAGTGACTCTCAGGGCGGCGCGGCCCCCTTTTATACCCTTCCTGGACGATGAAGATGTTCCTGCACATGAAGATGTTCCTACACAGCAGCCATTGAGGATGTTCCTACACAGCAGCCAATGAAAATGTTCCTACACAGCAGCCAGATTGTGACATCACAGAGCATCCCTGTGATGTCACAATCTGGCTGCTGTGAAAGAACATTTTCATTGGCTGCTGTGTAGGAACATCCTCAATGGCTGCTGTGTAGGAACATCTTCATTGGCTGCTGTGTAGGAACAGTCTCATTGGCTGCTGTGTCTATCTATCTATCTATCTATCTATCTATCTATCTATCTATCTATCTATCTATCTATCTATCTATCTATCTATCTATCTATCTATCTATCTATCTATCTATCTATCTATCTATATGTCTCTATCTCTATCTATCTATCTAGTGACTCTCAGGGCGGCGCGGCCCCCTTTTATACCCTTCCTGGACGATGAAGATGTTCCTGCACATGAAGATGTTCCTACACAGCAGCCATTGAGGATGTTCCTACACAGCAGCCAATGAAAATGTTCCTACACAGCAGCCAGATTGTGACATCACAGAGCATCCCTGTGATGTCACAATCTGGCTGCTGTGTAAGAACATTTTCATTGGCTGCTGTGTAGGAACATCCTCAATGGCTGATATGTAGGAACATCTTCATTGGCTGCTGTGTAGGAACAGTCTCATTGGCTGCTGTGTCTATCTATCTATCTATCTATCTATCTATCTATCTATCTATCTATCTATCTATCTATCTATCTATCTATCTATCTATCTATCTATCTATCTATCTATCTATCTATCTATCTATCTATATGTCTCTATCTCTATCTATCTATCTAGTGACTCTCAGGGCGGCGCGGCCCCCTTTTATACCCTTCCTGGACGATGAAGATGTTCCTGCACATGAAGATGTTCCTACACAGCAGCCATTGAGGATGTTCCTACACAGCAGCCAATGAAAATGTTCCTACACAGCAGCCAGATTGTGACATCACAGAGCATCCCTGTGATGTCACAATCTGGCTGCTGTGTAAGAACATTTTCATTGGCTGCTGTGTAGGAACATCCTCAATGGCTGATATGTAGGAACATCTTCATTGGCTGCTGTGTAGGAACAGTCTCATTGGCTGCTGTGTCTATCTATCTATCTATCTATCTATCTATCTATCTATCTATCTATCTATCTATCTATCTATCTATCTATCTATCTATCTATCTATCTATCTATCTATCTATCTATCTATCTATCTATCTATCTATCTATATGTCTCTATCTCTATCTATCTATCTAGTGACTCTCAGGGCGGCGCGGCCCCCTTTTATACCCTTCCTGGACGATGAAGATGTTCCTGCACATGAAGATGTTCCTACACAGCAGCCATTGAGGATGTTCCTACACAGCAGCCAATGAAAATGTTCCTACACAGCAGCCAGATTGTGACATCACAGAGCATCCCTGTGATGTCACAATCTGGCTGCTGTGAAAGAACATTTTCATTGGCTGCTGTGTAGGAACATCCTCAATGGCTGCTGTGTAGGAACATCTTCATTGGCTGCTGTGTAGGAACAGTCTCATTGGCTGCTGTGTCTATCTATCTATCTATCTATCTATCTATCTATCTATCTATCTATCTATCTATCTATCTATCTATCTATCTATCTATCTATCTATCTATCTATCTATCTATCTATCTATATGTCTCTATCTCTATCTATCTATCTAGTGACTCTCAGGGCGGCGCGGCCCCCTTTTATACCCTTCCTGGACGATGAAGATGTTCCTGCACATGAAGATGTTCCTACACAGCAGCCATTGAGGATGTTCCTACACAGCAGCCAATGAAAATGTTCCTACACAGCAGCCAGATTGTGACATCACAGAGCATCCCTGTGATGTCACAATCTGGCTGCTGTGTAAGAACATTTTCATTGGCTGCTGTGTAGGAACATCCTCAATGGCTGATATGTAGGAACATCTTCATTGGCTGCTGTGTAGGAACAGTCTCATTGGCTGCTGTGTCTATCTATCTATCTATCTATCTATCTATCTATCTATCTATCTATCTATCTATCTATCTATCTATCTATCTATCTATCTATCTATCTATCTATCTATCTATCTATCTATCTATCTATATGTCTCTATCTCTATCTATCTATCTAGTGACTCTCAGGGCGGCGCGGCCCCCTTTTATACCCTTCCTGGACGATGAAGATGTTCCTGCACATGAAGATGTTCCTACACAGCAGCCATTGAGGATGTTCCTACACAGCAGCCAATGAAAATGTTCCTACACAGCAGCCAGATTGTGACATCACAGAGCATCCCTGTGATGTCACAATCTGGCTGCTGTGTAAGAACATTTTCATTGGCTGCTGTGTAGGAACATCCTCAATGGCTGATATGTAGGAACATCTTCATTGGCTGCTGTGTAGGAACAGTCTCATTGGCTGCTGTGTCTATCTATCTATCTATCTATCTATCTATCTATCTATCTATCTATCTATCTATCTATCTATCTATCTATCTATCTATCTATCTATCTATCTATCTATCTATCTATCTATCTATATGTCTCTATCTCTATCTATCTATCTAGTGACTCTCAGGGCGGCGCGGCCCCCTTTTATACCCTTCCTGGACGATGAAGATGTTCCTGCACATGAAGATGTTCCTACACAGCAGCCATTGAGGATGTTCCTACACAGCAGCCAATGAAAATGTTCCTACACAGCAGCCAGATTGTGACATCACAGAGCATCCCTGTGATGTCACAATCTGGCTGCTGTGAAAGAACATTTTCATTGGCTGCTGTGTAGGAACATCCTCAATGGCTGCTGTGTAGGAACATCTTCATTGGCTGCTGTGTAGGAACAGTCTCATTGGCTGCTGTGTCTATCTATCTATCTATCTATCTATCTATCTATCTATCTATCTATCTATCTATCTATCTATCTATCTATCTATCTATCTATCTATCTATCTATCTATCTATCTATCTATATGTCTCTATCTCTATCTATCTATCTAGTGACTCTCAGGGCGGCGCGGCCCCCTTTTATACCCTTCCTGGACGATGAAGATGTTCCTGCACATGAAGATGTTCCTACACAGCAGCCATTGAGGATGTTCCTACACAGCAGCCAATGAAAATGTTCCTACACAGCAGCCAGATTGTGACATCACAGAGCATCTCTGTGATGTCACAATCTGGCTGCTGTGTAGGAACATTTTCATTGGCTGCTGTGTAGGAACATCCTCAATGGCTGCTGTGTAGGAATATCTTCATTGGCTGCTGTGTAGGAACAGTCTCATTGGCTGCTGTGTCTATCTATCTATCTATCTATCTATCTATCTATCTATCTATCTATCTATCTATCTATCTATCTATCTATCTATCTATCTATCTATCTATCTATCTATATGTCTCTATCTCTATCTATCTATCTAGTGACTCTCAGGGCGGCGCGGCCCCCTTTTATACCCTTCCTGGACGATGAAGATGTTCCTGCACATGAAGATGTTCCTACACAGCAGCCATTGAGGATGTTCCTACACAGCAGCCAATGAAAATGTTCCTACACAGCAGCCAGATTGTGACATCACAGAGCATCCCTGTGATGTCACAATCTGGCTGCTGTGTAAGAACATTTTCATTGGCTGCTGTGTAGGAACATCCTCAATGGCTGCTATGTAGGAACATCTTCATTGGCTGCTGTGTAGGAACAGTCTCATTGGCTGCTGTGTCTATCTATCTATCTATCTATCTATCTATCTATCTATCTATCTATCTATCTATCTATCTATCTATCTATCTATCTATCTATCTATCTATCTATCTATCTATCTATCTATCTATCTATCTATCTATCTATCTATCTATATGTCTCTATCTCTATCTATCTATCTAGTGACTCTCAGGGCGGCGCGGCCCCCTTTTATACCCTTCCTGGACGATGAAGATGTTCCTGCACATGAAGATGTTCCTACACAGCAGCCATTGAGGATGTTCCTACACAGCAGCCAATGAAAATGTTCCTACACAGCAGCCAGATTGTGACATCACAGAGCATCCCTGTGATGTCACAATCTGGCTGCTGTGTAGGAACATTTTCATTGGCTGCTGTGTAGGAACATCCTCAATGGCTGCTGTGTAGGAATATCTTCATTGGCTGCTGTGTAGGAACAGTCTCATTGGCTGCTGTGTCTATCTATCTATCTATCTATCTATCTATCTATCTATCTATCTATCTATCTATCTATCTATCTATCTATCTATCTATCTATCTATCTATCTATCTATCTATCTATCTATCTATCTATATGTCTCTATCTCTATCTATCTATCTAGTGACTCTCAGGGCGGCGCGGCCCCCTTTTATACCCTTCCTGGACGATGAAGATGTTCCTGCACATGAAGATGTTCCTACACAGCAGCCATTGAGGATGTTCCTACACAGCAGCCAATGAAAATGTTCCTACACAGCAGCCAGATTGTGACATCACAGAGCATCCCTGTGATGTCACAATCTGGCTGCTGTGAAAGAACATTTTCATTGGCTGCTGTGTAGGAACATCCTCAATGGCTGCTGTGTAGGAACATCTTCATTGGCTGCTGTGTAGGAACAGTCTCATTGGCTGCTGTGTCTATCTATCTATCTATCTATCTATCTATCTATCTATCTATCTATCTATCTATCTATCTATCTATCTATCTATCTATATGTCTCTATCTCTATCTATCTATCTAGTGACTCTCAGGGCGGCGCGGCCCCCTTTTATACCCTTCCTGGACGATGAAGATGTTCCTGCACATGAAGATGTTCCTACACAGCAGCCATTGAGGATGTTCCTACACAGCAGCCAATGAAAATGTTCCTACACAGCAGCCAGATTGTGACATCACAGAGCATCCCTGTGATGTCACAATCTGGCTGCTGTGTAAGAACATTTTCATTGGCTGCTGTGTAGGAACATCCTCAATGGCTGATATGTAGGAACATCTTCATTGGCTGCTGTGTAGGAACAGTCTCATTGGCTGCTGTGTCTATCTATCTATCTATCTATCTATCTATCTATTTATCTATCTATCTATCTATCTATCTATCTATCTATCTATCTATCTATCTATCTATCTATCTATCTATCTATCTATCTATCTATCTATCTATCTATCTATCTATCTATCTATCTATCTATATGTCTCTATCTCTATCTATCTATCTAGTGACTCTCAGGGCGGCGCGGCCCCCTTTTATACCCTTCCTGGACGATGAAGATGTTCCTGCACATGAAGATGTTCCTACACAGCAGCCATTGAGGATGTTCCTACACAGCAGCCAATGAAAATGTTCCTACACAGCAGCCAGATTGTGACATCACAGAGCATCCCTGTGATGTCACAATCTGGCTGCTGTGTAAGAACATTTTCATTGGCTGCTGTGTAGGAACATCCTCAATGGCTGATATGTAGGAACATCTTCATTGGCTGCTGTGTAGGAACAGTCTCATTGGCTGCTGTGTCTATCTATCTATCTATCTATCTATCTATCTATCTATCTATCTATCTATCTATCTATCTATCTATCTATCTATCTATCTATCTATCTATCTATCTATCTATCTATCTATCTATCTATCTATCTATCTATCTATCTATCTATATGTCTCTATCTCTATCTATCTATCTAGTGACTCTCAGGGCGGCGCGGCCCCCTTTTATACCCTTCCTGGACGATGAAGATGTTCCTGCACATGAAGATGTTCCTACACAGCAGCCATTGAGGATGTTCCTACACAGCAGCCAATGAAAATGTTCCTACACAGCAGCCAGATTGTGACATCACAGAGCATCCCTGTGATGTCACAATCTGGCTGCTGTGAAAGAACATTTTCATTGGCTGCTGTGTAGGAACATCCTCAATGGCTGCTGTGTAGGAACATCTTCATTGGCTGCTGTGTAGGAACAGTCTCATTGGCTGCTGTGTCTATCTATCTATCTATCTATCTATCTATCTATCTATCTATCTATCTATCTATCTATCTATCTATCTATCTATCTATCTATCTATCTATCTATCTATCTATCTATCTATCTATCTATCTATCTATCTATCTATCTATCTATCTATATGTCTCTATCTCTATCTATCTATCTAGTGACTCTCAGGGCGGCGCGGCCCCCTTTTATACCCTTCCTGGACGATGAAGATGTTCCTGCACATGAAGATGTTCCTACACAGCAGCCATTGAGGATGTTCCTACACAGCAGCCAATGAAAATGTTCCTACACAGCAGCCAGATTGTGACATCACAGAGCATCCCTGTGATGTCACAATCTGGCTGCTGTGTAAGAACATTTTCATTGGCTGCTGTGTAGGAACATCCTCAATGGCTGATATGTAGGAACATCTTCATTGGCTGCTGTGTAGGAACAGTCTCATTGGCTGCTGTGTCTATCTATCTATCTATCTATCTATCTATCTATTTATCTATCTATCTATCTATCTATCTATCTATCTATCTATCTATCTATCTATCTATCTATCTATCTATCTATCTATCTATCTATCTATCTATCTATCTATCTATCTATCTATATGTCTCTATCTCTATCTATCTATCTAGTGACTCTCAGGGCGGCGCGGCCCCCTTTTATACCCTTCCTGGACGATGAAGATGTTCCTGCACATGAAGATGTTCCTACACAGCAGCCATTGAGGATGTTCCTACACAGCAGCCAATGAAAATGTTCCTACACAGCAGCCAGATTGTGACATCACAGAGCATCCCTGTGATGTCACAATCTGGCTGCTGTGTAAGAACATTTTCATTGGCTGCTGTGTAGGAACATCCTCAATGGCTGCTGTGTAGGAACATCTTCATTGGCTGCTGTGTAGGAACAGTCTCATTGGCTGCTGTGTCTATCAATCTATCTATCTATCTATCTATCTATCTATCTATCTATCTATCTATCTATCTATCTATCTATCTATCTATCTATCTATCTATCTATCTATCTATCTATCTATCTATCTATCTATCTATCTATCTATCTATCTATATGTCTCTATCTCTATCTATCTATCTAGTGACTCTCAGGGCGGCGCGGCCCCCTTTTATACCCTTCCTGGACGATGAAGATGTTCCTGCACATGAAGATGTTCCTACACAGCAGCCATTGAGGATGTTCCTACACAGCAGCCAATGAAAATGTTCCTACACAGCAGCCAGATTGTGACATCACAGAGCATCCCTGTGATGTCACAATCTGGCTGCTGTGTAGGAACATTTTCATTGGCTGCTGTGTAGGAACATCCTCAATGGCTGCTGTGTAGGAACATCTTCATTGGCTGCTGTGTAGGAACAGTCTCATTGGCTGCTGTGTCTATCTATCTATCTATCTATCTATCTATCTATCTATCTATCTATCTATCTATCTATCTATCTATCTATCTATCTATCTATCTATCTATCTATCTATCTATCTATCTATCTATCTATCTATCTATCTATCTATCTATATGTCTCTATCTCTATCTATCTATCTAGTGACTCTCAGGGCGGCGCGGCCCCCTTTTATACCCTTCCTGGACGATGAAGATGTTCCTGCACATGAAGATGTTCCTACACAGCAGCCATTGAGGATGTTCCTACACAGCAGCCAATGAAAATGTTCCTACACAGCAGCCAGATTGTGACATCACAGAGCATCCCTGTGATGTCACAATCTGGCTGCTGTGAAAGAACATTTTCATTGGCTGCTGTGTAGGAACATCCTCAATGGCTGATATGTAGGAACATCTTCATTGGCTGCTGTGTAGGAACAGTCTCATTGGCTGCTGTGTCTATCTATCTATCTATCTATCTATCTATCTATCTATCTATCTATCTATCTATCTATCTATCTATCTATCTATCTATCTATCTATCTATCTATCTATCTATCTATCTATCTATCTATCTATATGTCTCTATCTCTATCTATCTATCTAGTGACTCTCAGGGCGGCGCGGCCCCCTTTTATACCCTTCCTGGACGATGAAGATGTTCCTGCACATGAAGATGTTCCTACACAGCAGCCATTGAGGATGTTCCTACACAGCAGCCAATGAAAATGTTCCTACACAGCAGCCAGATTGTGACATCACAGAGCATCCCTGTGATGTCACAATCTGGCTGCTGTGTAAGAACATTTTCATTGGCTGCTGTGTAGGAACATCCTCAATGGCTGCTGTGTAGGAACATCTTCATTGGCTGCTGTGTAGGAACAGTCTCATTGGCTGCTGTGTCTATCAATCTATCTATCTATCTATCTATCTATCTATCTATCTATCTATCTATCTATCTATCTATCTATCTATCTATCTATCTATCTATCTATCTATCTATCTATCTATCTATCTATCTATCTATCTATCTATATGTCTCTATCTCTATCTATCTATCTAGTGACTCTCAGGGCGGCGCGGCCCCCTTTTATACCCTTCCTGGACGATGAAGATGTTCCTGCACATGAAGATGTTCCTACACAGCAGCCATTGAGGATGTTCCTACACAGCAGCCAATGAAAATGTTCCTACACAGCAGCCAGATTGTGACATCACAGAGCATCCCTGTGATGTCACAATCTGGCTGCTGTGTAAGAACATTTTCATTGGCTGCTGTGTAGGAACATCCTCAATGGCTGATATGTAGGAACATCTTCATTGGCTGCTGTGTAGGAACAGTCTCATTGGCTGCTGTGTCTATCTATCTATCTATCTATCTATCTATCTATCTATCTATCTATCTATCTATCTATCTATCTATCTATCTATCTATCTATCTATCTATCTATCTATCTATATGTCTCTATCTCTATC
Organism: Borostomias antarcticus; assembly: GCF_949987555.1. Classification (NCBI taxonomy): domain Eukaryota; kingdom Metazoa; phylum Chordata; class Actinopteri; order Stomiiformes; family Stomiidae; genus Borostomias; species Borostomias antarcticus. The sequence goes on from NW_028175647.1 coordinate 105,849, forward strand.
TATCTATCTAGTGACTCTCAGGGCGGCGCGGCCCCCTTTTATACCCTTCCTGGACGATGAAGATGTTCCTGCACATGAAGATGTTCCTACACAGCAGCCATTGAGGATGTTCCTACACAGCAGCCAATGAAAATGTTCCTACACAGCAGCCAGATTGTGACATCACAGAGCATCCCTGTGATGTCACAATCTGGCTGCTGTGTAAGAACATTTTCATTGGCTGCTGTGTAGGAACAGTCTCATTGGCTGCTGTGTCTATCTATCTATCTATCTATCTATCTATCTATCTATCTATCTATCTATCTATCTATCTATCTATCTATCTATCTATCTATCTATCTATCTATCTATCTATCTATCTATCTATCTATCTATCTATCTATATGTCTCTATCTCTATCTATCTATCTAGTGACTCTCAGGGCGGCGCGGCCCCCTTTTATACCCTTCCTGGACGATGAAGATGTTCCTGCACATGAAGATGTTCCTACACAGCAGCCATTGAGGATGTTCCTACACAGCAGCCAATGAAAATGTTCCTACACAGCAGCCAGATTGTGACATCACAGAGCATCCCTGTGATGTCACAATCTGGCTGCTGTGTAAGAACATTTTCATTGGCTGCTGTGTAGGAACATCCTCAATGGCTGATATGTAGGAACATCTTCATTGGCTGCTGTGTAGGAACAGTCTCATTGGCTGCTGTGTCTATCTATCTATCTATCTATCTATCTATCTATCTATCTATCTATCTATCTATCTATCTATCTATATGTCTCTATCTCTATCTATCTATCTAGTGACTCTCAGGGCGGCGCGGCCCCCTTTTATACCCTTCCTGGACGATGAAGATGTTCCTGCACATGAAGATGTTCCTACACAGCAGCCATTGAGGATGTTCCTACACAGCAGCCAATGAAAATGTTCCTACACAGCAGCCAGATTGTGACATCACAGAGCATCTCTGTGATGTCACAATCTGGCTGCTGTGTAGGAACATTTTCATTGGCTGCTGTGTAGGAACATCCTCAATGGCTGCTGTGTAGGAATATCTTCATTGGCTGCTGTGTAGGAACAGTCTCATTGGCTGCTGTGTCTATCTATCTATCTATCTATCTATCTATCTATCTATCTATCTATCTATCTATCTATCTATCTATCTATCTATCTATCTATCTATCTATCTATCTATCTATCTATCTATCTATCTATCTATATGTCTCTATCTCTATCTATCTATCTAGTGACTCTCAGGGCGGCGCGGCCCCCTTTTATACCCTTCCTGGACGATGAAGATGTTCCTGCACATGAAGATGTTCCTACACAGCAGCCATTGAGGATGTTCCTACACAGCAGCCAATGAAAATGTTCCTACACAGCAGCCAGATTGTGACATCACAGAGCATCCCTGTGATGTCACAATCTGGCTGCTGTGTAAGAACATTTTCATTGGCTGCTGTGTAGGAACATCCTCAATGGCTGATATGTAGGAACATCTTCATTGGCTGCTGTGTAGGAACAGTCTCATTGGCTGCTGTGTCTATCTATCTATCTATCTATCTATCTATCTATCTATCTATCTATCTATCTATCTATCTATCTATCTATCTATCTATCTATCTATATGTCTCTATCTCTATCTATCTATCTAGTGACTCTCAGGGCGGCGCGGCCCCCTTTTATACCCTTCCTGGACGATGAAGATGTTCCTGCACATGAAGATGTTCCTACACAGCAGCCATTGAGGATGTTCCTACACAGCAGCCAATGAAAATGTTCCTACACAGCAGCCAGATTGTGACATCACAGAGCATCCCTGTGATGTCACAATCTGGCTGCTGTGTAAGAACATTTTCATTGGCTGCTGTGTAGGAACATCCTCAATGGCTGATATGTAGGAACATCTTCATTGGCTGCTGTGTAGGAACAGTCTCATTGGCTGCTGTGTCTATCTATCTATCTATCTATCTATCCATCTATCTATCTATCTATCTATCTATCTATCTATCTATCTATCTATCTATCTATCTATCTATCTATCTATCTATCTATATGTCTCTATCTCTATCTATCTATCTAGTGACTCTCAGGGCGGCGCGGCCCCCTTTTATACCCTTCCTGGACGATGAAGATGTTCCTGCACATGAAGATGTTCCTACACAGCAGCCATTGAGGATGTTCCTACACAGCAGCCAATGAAAATGTTCCTACACAGCAGCCAGATTGTGACATCACAGAGCATCCCTGTGATGTCACAATCTGGCTGCTGTGAAAGAACATTTTCATTGGCTGCTGTGTAGGAACATCCTCAATGGCTGCTGTGTAGGAACATCTTCATTGGCTGCTGTGTAGGAACAGTCTCATTGGCTGCTGTGTCTATCTATCTATCTATCTATCTATCTATCTATCTATCTATCTATCTATCTATCTATCTATCTATCTATCTATCTATCTATCTATCTATCTATCTATCTATCTATCTATATGTCTCTATCTCTATCTATCTATCTAGTGACTCTCAGGGCGGCGCGGCCCCCTTTTATACCCTTCCTGGACGATGAAGATGTTCCTGCACATGAAGATGTTCCTACACAGCAGCCATTGAGGATGTTCCTACACAGCAGCCAATGAAAATGTTCCTACACAGCAGCCAGATTGTGACATCACAGAGCATCTCTGTGATGTCACAATCTGGCTGCTGTGTAGGAACATTTTCATTGGCTGCTGTGTAGGAACATCCTCAATGGCTGCTGTGTAGGAATATCTTCATTGGCTGCTGTGTAGGAACAGTCTCATTGGCTGCTGTGTCTATCTATCTATCTATCTATCTATCTATCTATCTATCTATCTATCTATCTATCTATCTATCTATCTATCTATATGTCTCTATCTCTATCTATCTATCTAGTGACTCTCAGGGCGGCGCGGCCCCCTTTTATACCCTTCCTGGACGATGAAGATGTTCCTGCACATGAAGATGTTCCTACACAGCAGCCATTGAGGATGTTCCTACACAGCAGCCAATGAAAATGTTCCTACACAGCAGCCAGATTGTGACATCACAGAGCATCCCTGTGATGTCACAATCTGGCTGCTGTGTAAGAACATTTTCATTGGCTGCTGTGTAGGAACATCCTCAATGGCTGCTATGTAGGAACATCTTCATTGGCTGCTGTGTAGGAACAGTCTCATTGGCTGCTGTGTCTATCTATCTATCTATCTATCTATCTATCTATCTATCTATCTATCTATCTATCTATCTATCTATCTATCTATCTATCTATATGTCTCTATCTCTATCTATCTATCTAGTGACTCTCAGGGCGGCGCGGCCCCCTTTTATACCCTTCCTGGACGATGAAGATGTTCCTGCACATGAAGATGTTCCTACACAGCAGCCATTGAGGATGTTCCTACACAGCAGCCAATGAAAATGTTCCTACACAGCAGCCAGATTGTGACATCACAGAGCATCCCTGTGATGTCACAATCTGGCTGCTGTGTAGGAACATTTTCATTGGCTGCTGTGTAGGAACATCCTCAATGGCTGCTGTGTAGGAATATCTTCATTGGCTGCTGTGTAGGAACAGTCTCATTGGCTGCTGTGTCTATCTATCTATCTATCTATCTATCTATCTATCTATCTATCTATCTATCTATCTATCTATCTATCTATCTATCTATCTATCTATCTATCTATCTATCTATCTATATGTCTCTATCTCTATCTATCTATCTAGTGACTCTCAGGGCGGCGCGGCCCCCTTTTATACCCTTCCTGGACGATGAAGATGTTCCTGCACATGAAGATGTTCCTACACAGCAGCCATTGAGGATGTTCCTACACAGCAGCCAATGAAAATGTTCCTACACAGCAGCCAGATTGTGACATCACAGAGCATCCCTGTGATGTCACAATCTGGCTGCTGTGAAAGAACATTTTCATTGGCTGCTGTGTAGGAACAGTCTCATTGGCTGCTGTGTCTATCTATCTATCTATCTATCTATCTATCTATCTATCTATCTATCTATCTATCTATCTATCTATCTATCTATCTATCTATCTATCTATCTATCTATCTATATGTCTCTATCTCTATCTATCTATCTAGTGACTCTCAGGGCGGCGCGGCCCCCTTTTATACCCTTCCTGGACGATGAAGATGTTCCTGCACATGAAGATGTTCCTACACAGCAGCCATTGAGGATGTTCCTACACAGCAGCCAATGAAAATGTTCCTACACAGCAGCCAGATTGTGACATCACAGAGCATCCCTGTGATGTCACAATCTGGCTGCTGTGTAAGAACATTTTCATTGGCTGCTGTGTAGGAACATCCTCAATGGCTGATATGTAGGAACATCTTCATTGGCTGCTGTGTAGGAACAGTCTCATTGGCTGCTGTGTCTATCTATCTATCTATCTATCTATCTATCTATCTATCTATCTATCTATCTATCTATCTATCTATCTATCTATCTATCTATCTATCTATCTATCTATCTATCTATCTATCTATCTATCTATCTATCTATCTATCTATCTATCTATCTATATGTCTCTATCTCTATCTATCTATCTAGTGACTCTCAGGGCGGCGCGGCCCCCTTTTATACCCTTCCTGGACGATGAAGATGTTCCTGCACATGAAGATGTTCCTACACAGCAGCCATTGAGGATGTTCCTACACAGCAGCCAATGAAAATGTTCCTACACAGCAGCCAGATTGTGACATCACAGAGCATCCCTGTGATGTCACAATCTGGCTGCTGTGTAGGAACATTTTCATTGGCTGCTGTGTAGGAACATCCTCAATGGCTGCTGTGTAGGAATATCTTCATTGGCTGCTGTGTAGGAACAGTCTCATTGGCTGCTGTGTCTATCTATCTATCTATCTATCTATCTATCTATCTATCTATCTATCTATCTATCTATCTATCTATCTATCTATCTATCTATCTATCTATCTATCTATCTATCTATATGTCTCTATCTCTATCTATCTATCTAGTGACTCTCAGGGCGGCGCGGCCCCCTTTTATACCCTTCCTGGACGATGAAGATGTTCCTGCACATGAAGATGTTCCTACACAGCAGCCATTGAGGATGTTCCTACACAGCAGCCAATGAAAATGTTCCTACACAGCAGCCAGATTGTGACATCACAGAGCATCCCTGTGATGTCACAATCTGGCTGCTGTGTAGGAACATTTTCATTGGCTGCTGTGTAGGAACATCCTCAATGGCTGCTGTGTAGGAATATCTTCATTGGCTGCTGTGTAGGAACAGTCTCATTGGCTGCTGTGTCTATCTATCTATCTATCTATCTATCTATCTATCTATCTATCTATCTATCTATCTATCTATCTATCTATCTATCTATCTATCTATCTATCTATCTATCTATCTATCTATCTATCTATATGTCTCTATCTCTATCTATCTATCTAGTGACTCTCAGGGCGGCGCGGCCCCCTTTTATACCCTTCCTGGACGATGAAGATGTTCCTGCACATGAAGATGTTCCTACACAGCAGCCATTGAGGATGTTCCTACACAGCAGCCAATGAAAATGTTCCTACACAGCAGCCAGATTGTGACATCACAGAGCATCCCTGTGATGTCACAATCTGGCTGCTGTGAAAGAACATTTTCATTGGCTGCTGTGTAGGAACAGTCTCATTGGCTGCTGTGTCTATCTATCTATCTATCTATCTATCTATCTATCTATCTATCTATCTATCTATCTATCTATCTATCTATCTATCTATCTATCTATCTATCTATCTATCTATATGTCTCTATCTCTATCTATCTATCTAGTGACTCTCAGGGCGGCGCGGCCCCCTTTTATACCCTTCCTGGACGATGAAGATGTTCCTGCACATGAAGATGTTCCTACACAGCAGCCATTGAGGATGTTCCTACACAGCAGCCAATGAAAATGTTCCTACACAGCAGCCAGATTGTGACATCACAGAGCATCCCTGTGATGTCACAATCTGGCTGCTGTGTAAGAACATTTTCATTGGCTGCTGTGTAGGAACATCCTCAATGGCTGATATGTAGGAACATCTTCATTGGCTGCTGTGTAGGAACAGTCTCATTGGCTGCTGTGTCTATCTATCTATCTATCTATCTATCTATCTATCTATCTATCTATCTATCTATCTATCTATCTATCTATCTATCTATCTATCTATCTATCTATCTATCTATCTATCTATCTATCTATCTATCTATCTATCTATCTATCTATCTATCTATCTATCTATCTATATGTCTCTATCTCTATCTATCTATCTAGTGACTCTCAGGGCGGCGCGGCCCCCTTTTATACCCTTCCTGGACGATGAAGATGTTCCTGCACATGAAGATGTTCCTACACAGCAGCCATTGAGGATGTTCCTACACAGCAGCCAATGAAAATGTTCCTACACAGCAGCCAGATTGTGACATCACAGAGCATCTCTGTGATGTCACAATCTGGCTGCTGTGTAGGAACATTTTCATTGGCTGCTGTGTAGGAACATCCTCAATGGCTGCTGTGTAGGAATATCTTCATTGGCTGCTGTGTAGGAACAGTCTCATTGGCTGCTGTGTCTATCTATCTATCTATCTATCTATCTATCTATCTATCTATCTATCTATCTATCTATCTATCTATCTATCTATCTATATGTCTCTATCTCTATCTATCTATCTAGTGACTCTCAGGGCGGCGCGGCCCCCTTTTATACCCTTCCTGGACGATGAAGATGTTCCTGCACATGAAGATGTTCCTACACAGCAGCCATTGAGGATGTTCCTACACAGCAGCCAATGAAAATGTTCCTACACAGCAGCCAGATTGTGACATCACAGAGCATCCCTGTGATGTCACAATCTGGCTGCTGTGTAAGAACATTTTCATTGGCTGCTGTGTAGGAACATCCTCAATGGCTGCTATGTAGGAACATCTTCATTGGCTGCTGTGTAGGAACAGTCTCATTGGCTGCTGTGTCTATCTATCTATCTATCTATCTATCTATCTATCTATCTATCTATCTATCTATCTATCTATCTATCTATCTATCTATATGTCTCTATCTCTATCTATCTATCTAGTGACTCTCAGGGCGGCGCGGCCCCCTTTTATACCCTTCCTGGACGATGAAGATGTTCCTGCACATGAAGATGTTCCTACACAGCAGCCATTGAGGATGTTCCTACACAGCAGCCAATGAAAATGTTCCTACACAGCAGCCAGATTGTGACATCACAGAGCATCCCTGTGATGTCACAATCTGGCTGCTGTGTAGGAACATTTTCATTGGCTGCTGTGTAGGAACATCCTCAATGGCTGCTGTGTAGGAATATCTTCATTGGCTGCTGTGTAGGAACAGTCTCATTGGCTGCTGTGTCTATCTATCTATCTATCTATCTATCTATCTATCTATCTATCTATCTATCTATCTATCTATCTATCTATCTATCTATCTATCTATCTATCTATCTATCTATCTATCTATCTATCTATATGTCTCTATCTCTATCTATCTATCTAGTGACTCTCAGGGCGGCGCGGCCCCCTTTTATACCCTTCCTGGACGATGAAGATGTTCCTGCACATGAAGATGTTCCTACACAGCAGCCATTGAGGATGTTCCTACACAGCAGCCAATGAAAATGTTCCTACACAGCAGCCAGATTGTGACATCACAGAGCATCCCTGTGATGTCACAATCTGGCTGCTGTGAAAGAACATTTTCATTGGCTGCTGTGTAGGAACATCCTCAATGGCTGCTGTGTAGGAACATCTTCATTGGCTGCTGTGTAGGAACAGTCTCATTGGCTGCTGTGTCTATCTATCTATCTATCTATCTATCTATCTATCTATCTATCTATCTATCTATCTATCTATCTATCTATCTATCTATCTATCTATCTATCTATCTATCTATCTATCTATCTATCTATCTATCTATCTATCTATATGTCTCTATCTCTATCTATCTATCTAGTGACTCTCAGGGCGGCGCGGCCCCCTTTTATACCCTTCCTGGACGATGAAGATGTTCCTGCACATGAAGATGTTCCTACACAGCAGCCATTGAGGATGTTCCTACACAGCAGCCAATGAAAATGTTCCTACACAGCAGCCAGATTGTGACATCACAGAGCATCCCTGTGATGTCACAATCTGGCTGCTGTGTAAGAACATTTTCATTGGCTGCTGTGTAGGAACATCCTCAATGGCTGATATGTAGGAACATCTTCATTGGCTGCTGTGTAGGAACAGTCTCATTGGCTGCTGTGTCTATCTATCTATCTATCTATCTATCTATCTATCTATCTATCTATCTATCTATCTATCTATCTATCTATCTATCTATCTATCTATCTATCTATCTATCTATCTATCTATCTATCTATCTATATGTCTCTATCTCTATCTATCTATCTAGTGACTCTCAGGGCGGCGCGGCCCCCTTTTATACCCTTCCTGGACGATGAAGATGTTCCTGCACATGAAGATGTTCCTACACAGCAGCCATTGAGGATGTTCCTACACAGCAGCCAATGAAAATGTTCCTACACAGCAGCCAGATTGTGACATCACAGAGCATCCCTGTGATGTCACAATCTGGCTGCTGTGTAAGAACATTTTCATTGGCTGCTGTGTAGGAACATCCTCAATGGCTGATATGTAGGAACATCTTCATTGGCTGCTGTGTAGGAACAGTCTCATTGGCTGCTGTGTCTATCTATCTATCTATCTATCTATCTATCTATCTATCTATCTATCTATCTATCTATCTATCTATCTATCTATCTATCTATCTATCTATCTATCTATCTATCTATCTATCTATCTATCTATATGTCTCTATCTCTATCTATCTATCTAGTGACTCTCAGGGCGGCGCGGCCCCCTTTTATACCCTTCCTGGACGATGAAGATGTTCCTGCACATGAAGATGTTCCTACACAGCAGCCATTGAGGATGTTCCTACACAGCAGCCAATGAAAATGTTCCTACACAGCAGCCAGATTGTGACATCACAGAGCATCCCTGTGATGTCACAATCTGGCTGCTGTGAAAGAACATTTTCATTGGCTGCTGTGTAGGAACATCCTCAATGGCTGCTGTGTAGGAACATCTTCATTGGCTGCTGTGTAGGAACAGTCTCATTGGCTGCTGTGTCTATCTATCTATCTATCTATCTATCTATCTATCTATCTATCTATCTATCTATCTATCTATCTATCTATCTATCTATCTATCTATCTATCTATCTATCTATATGTCTCTATCTCTATCTATCTATCTAGTGACTCTCAGGGCGGCGCGGCCCCCTTTTATACCCTTCCTGGACGATGAAGATGTTCCTGCACATGAAGATGTTCCTACACAGCAGCCATTGAGGATGTTCCTACACAGCAGCCAATGAAAATGTTCCTACACAGCAGCCAGATTGTGACATCACAGAGCATCCCTGTGATGTCACAATCTGGCTGCTGTGTAAGAACATTTTCATTGGCTGCTGTGTAGGAACATCCTCAATGGCTGATATGTAGGAACATCTTCATTGGCTGCTGTGTAGGAACAGTCTCATTGGCTGCTGTGTCTATCTATCTATCTATCTATCTATCTATCTATCTATCTATCTATCTATCTATCTATCTATCTATCTATCTATCTATCTATCTATCTATCTATCTATATGTCTCTATCTCTATCTATCTATCTAGTGACTCTCAGGGCGGCGCGGCCCCCTTTTATACCCTTCCTGGACGATGAAGATGTTCCTGCACATGAAGATGTTCCTACACAGCAGCCATTGAGGATGTTCCTACACAGCAGCCAATGAAAATGTTCCTACACAGCAGCCAGATTGTGACATCACAGAGCATCCCTGTGATGTCACAATCTGGCTGCTGTGTAAGAACATTTTCATTGGCTGCTGTGTAGGAACATCCTCAATGGCTGATATGTAGGAACATCTTCATTGGCTGCTGTGTAGGAACAGTCTCATTGGCTGCTGTGTCTATCTATCTATCTATCTATCTATCTATCTATCTATCTATCTATCTATCTATCTATCTATCTATCTATCTATCTATCTATCTATATGTCTCTATCTCTATCTATCTATCTAGTGACTCTCAGGGCGGCGCGGCCCCCTTTTATACCCTTCCTGGACGATGAAGATGTTCCTGCACATGAAGATGTTCCTACACAGCAGCCATTGAGGATGTTCCTACACAGCAGCCAATGAAAATGTTCCTACACAGCAGCCAGATTGTGACATCACAGAGCATCCCTGTGATGTCACAATCTGGCTGCTGTGAAAGAACATTTTCATTGGCTGCTGTGTAGGAACATCCTCAATGGCTGCAGTGTAGGAACATCTTCATTGGCTGCTGTGTAGGAACAGTCTCATTGGCTGCTGTGTCTATCTATCTATCTATCTATCTATCTATCTATCTATCTATCTATCTATCTATCTATCTATCTATCTATCTATCTATCTATCTATCTATCTATCTATCTATCTATCTATCTATATGTCTCTATCTCTATCTATCTATCTAGTGACTCTCAGGGCGGCGCGGCCCCCTTTTATACCCTTCCTGGACGATGAAGATGTTCCTGCACATGAAGATGTTCCTACACAGCAGCCATTGAGGATGTTCCTACACAGCAGCCAATGAAAATGTTCCTACACAGCAGCCAGATTGTGACATCACAGAGCATCTCTGTGATGTCACAATCTGGCTGCTGTGTAGGAACATTTTCATTGGCTGCTGTGTAGGAACATCCTCAATGGCTGCTGTGTAGGAATATCTTCATTGGCTGCTGTGTAGGAACAGTCTCATTGGCTGCTGTGTCTATCTATCTATCTATCTATCTATCTATCTATCTATCTATCTATCTATCTATCTATCTATCTATCTATCTATCTATCTATCTATCTATATGTCTCTATCTCTATCTATCTATCTAGTGACTCTCAGGGCGGCGCGGCCCCCTTTTATACCCTTCCTGGACGATGAAGATGTTCCTGCACATGAAGATGTTCCTACACAGCAGCCATTGAGGATGTTCCTACACAGCAGCCAATGAAAATGTTCCTACACAGCAGCCAGATTGTGACATCACAGAGCATCCCTGTGATGTCACAATCTGGCTGCTGTGTAAGAACATTTTCATTGGCTGCTGTGTAGGAACATCCTCAATGGCTGCTATGTAGGAACATCTTCATTGGCTGCTGTGTAGGAACAGTCTCATTGGCTGCTGTGTCTATCTATCTATCTATCTATCTATCTATCTATCTATCTATCTATCTATCTATCTATCTATCTATCTATCTATCTATCTATCTATCTATCTATATGTCTCTATCTCTATCTATCTATCTAGTGACTCTCAGGGCGGCGCGGCCCCCTTTTATACCCTTCCTGGACGATGAAGATGTTCCTGCACATGAAGATGTTCCTACACAGCAGCCATTGAGGATGTTCCTACACAGCAGCCAATGAAAATGTTCCTACACAGCAGCCAGATTGTGACATCACAGAGCATCCCTGTGATGTCACAATCTGGCTGCTGTGTAGGAACATTTTCATTGGCTGCTGTGTAGGAACATCCTCAATGGCTGCTGTGTAGGAATATCTTCATTGGCTGCTGTGTAGGAACAGTCTCATTGGCTGCTGTGTCTATCTATCTATCTATCTATCTATCTATCTATCTATCTATCTATCTATCTATCTATCTATCTATCTATATGTCTCTATCTCTATCTATCTATCTAGTGACTCTCAGGGCGGCGCGGCCCCCTTTTATACCCTTCCTGGACGATGAAGATGTTCCTGCACATGAAGATGTTCCTACACAGCAGCCATTGAGGATGTTCCTACACAGCAGCCAATGAAAATGTTCCTACACAGCAGCCAGATTGTGACATCACAGAGCATCCCTGTGATGTCACAATCTGGCTGCTGTGAAAGAACATTTTCATTGGCTGCTGTGTAGGAACATCCTCAATGGCTGCTGTGTAGGAACATCTTCATTGGCTGCTGTGTAGGAACAGTCTCATTGGCTGCTGTGTCTATCTATCTATCTATCTATCTATCTATCTATCTATCTATCTATCTATCTATCTATCTATCTATCTATCTATCTATCTATCTATCTATCTATCTATCTATCTATATGTCTCTATCTCTATCTATCTATCTAGTGACTCTCAGGGCGGCGCGGCCCCCTTTTATACCCTTCCTGGACGATGAAGATGTTCCTGCACATGAAGATGTTCCTACACAGCAGCCATTGAGGATGTTCCTACACAGCAGCCAATGAAAATGTTCCTACACAGCAGCCAGATTGTGACATCACAGAGCATCCCTGTGATGTCACAATCTGGCTGCTGTGTAAGAACATTTTCATTGGCTGCTGTGTAGGAACATCCTCAATGGCTGATATGTAGGAACATCTTCATTGGCTGCTGTGTAGGAACAGTCTCATTGGCTGCTGTGTCTATCTATCTATCTATCTATCTATCTATCTATCTATCTATCTATTTATCTATCTATCTATCTATCTATCTATCTATCTATCTATCTATCTATCTATCTATCTATCTATCTATCTATCTATCTATCTATCTATATGTCTCTATCTCTATCTATCTATCTAGTGACTCTCAGGGCGGCGCGGCCCCCTTTTATACCCTTCCTGGACGATGAAGATGTTCCTGCACATGAAGATGTTCCTACACAGCAGCCATTGAGGATGTTCCTACACAGCAGCCAATGAAAATGTTCCTACACAGCAGCCAGATTGTGACATCACAGAGCATCCCTGTGATGTCACAATCTGGCTGCTGTGTAAGAACATTTTCATTGGCTGCTGTGTAGGAACATCCTCAATGGCTGATATGTAGGAACATCTTCATTGGCTGCTGTGTAGGAACAGTCTCATTGGCTGCTGTGTCTATCTATCTATCTATCTATCTATCTATCTATCTATCTATCTATCTATCTATCTATCTATCTATCTATCTATCTATCTATCTATCTATCTATCTATCTATCTATCTATCTATCTATCTATCTATCTATCTATCTATCTATCTATATGTCTCTATCTCTATCTATCTATCTAGTGACTCTCAGGGCGGCGCGGCCCCCTTTTATACCCTTCCTGGACGATGAAGATGTTCCTGCACATGAAGATGTTCCTACACAGCAGCCATTGAGGATGTTCCTACACAGCAGCCAATGAAAATGTTCCTACACAGCAGCCAGATTGTGACATCACAGAGCATCCCTGTGATGTCACAATCTGGCTGCTGTGAAAGAACATTTTCATTGGCTGCTGTGTAGGAACATCCTCAATGGCTGCTGTGTAGGAACATCTTCATTGGCTGCTGTGTAGGAACAGTCTCATTGGCTGCTGTGTCTATCTATCTATCTATCTATCTATCTATCTATCTATCTATCTATCTATCTATCTATCTATCTATCTATCTATCTATCTATCTATCTATCTATCTATCTATCTATCTATCTATCTATCTATATGTCTCTATCTCTATCTATCTATCTAGTGACTCTCAGGGCGGCGCGGCCCCCTTTTATACCCTTCCTGGACGATGAAGATGTTCCTGCACATGAAGATGTTCCTACACAGCAGCCATTGAGGATGTTCCTACACAGCAGCCAATGAAAATGTTCCTACACAGCAGCCAGATTGTGACATCACAGAGCATCCCTGTGATGTCACAATCTGGCTGCTGTGTAAGAACATTTTCATTGGCTGCTGTGTAGGAACATCCTCAATGGCTGATATGTAGGAACATCTTCATTGGCTGCTGTGTAGGAACAGTCTCATTGGCTGCTGTGTCTATCTATCTATCTATCTATCTATCTATCTATCTATCTATCTATCTATCTATCTATCTATCTATCTATCTATCTATCTATCTATCTATCTATCTATCTATCTATCTATCTATCTATATGTCTCTATCTCTATCTATCTATCTAGTGACTCTCAGGGCGGCGCGGCCCCCTTTTATACCCTTCCTGGACGATGAAGATGTTCCTGCACATGAAGATGTTCCTACACAGCAGCCATTGAGGATGTTCCTACACAGCAGCCAATGAAAATGTTCCTACACAGCAGCCAGATTGTGACATCACAGAGCATCCCTGTGATGTCACAATCTGGCTGCTGTGTAAGAACATTTTCATTGGCTGCTGTGTAGGAACATCCTCAATGGCTGCTGTGTAGGAACATCTTCATTGGCTGCTGTGTAGGAACAGTCTCATTGGCTGCTGTGTCTATCAATCTATCTATCTATCTATCTATCTATCTATCTATCTATCTATCTATCTATCTATCTATCTATCTATCTATCTATCTATCTATCTATCTATCTATCTATCTATCTATCTATCTATATGTCTCTATCTCTATCTATCTATCTAGTGACTCTCAGGGCGGCGCGGCCCCCTTTTATACCCTTCCTGGACGATGAAGATGTTCCTGCACATGAAGATGTTCCTACACAGCAGCCATTGAGGATGTTCCTACACAGCAGCCAATGAAAATGTTCCTACACAGCAGCCAGATTGTGACATCACAGAGCATCCCTGTGATGTCACAATCTGGCTGCTGTGTAGGAACATTTTCATTGGCTGCTGTGTAGGAACATCCTCAATGGCTGCTGTGTAGGAATATCTTCATTGGCTGCTGTGTAGGAACAGTCTCATTGGCTGCTGTGTCTATCTATCTATCTATCTATCTATCTATCTATCTATCTATCTATCTATCTATCTATCTATCTATCTATCTATCTATCTATCTATCTATCTATATGTCTCTATCTCTATCTATCTATCTAGTGACTCTCAGGGCGGCGCGGCCCCCTTTTATACCCTTCCTGGACGATGAAGATGTTCCTGCACATGAAGATGTTCCTACACAGCAGCCATTGAGGATGTTCCTACACAGCAGCCAATGAAAATGTTCCTACACAGCAGCCAGATTGTGACATCACAGAGCATCCCTGTGATGTCACAATCTGGCTGCTGTGAAAGAACATTTTCATTGGCTGCTGTGTAGGAACAGTCTCATTGGCTGCTGTGTCTATCTATCTATCTATCTATCTATCTATCTATCTATCTATCTATCTATCTATCTATCTATCTATCTATCTATCTATCTATCTATCTATCTATCTATCTATCTATCTATCTATCTATCTATCTATCTATCTATCTATATGTCTCTATCTCTATCTATCTATCTAGTGACTCTCAGGGCGGCGCGGCCCCCTTTTATACCCTTCCTGGACGATGAAGATGTTCCTGCACATGAAGATGTTCCTACACAGCAGCCATTGAGGATGTTCCTACACAGCAGCCAATGAAAATGTTCCTACACAGCAGCCAGATTGTGACATCACAGAGCATCCCTGTGATGTCACAATCTGGCTGCTGTGTAAGAACATTTTCATTGGCTGCTGTGTAGGAACATCCTCAATGGCTGATATGTAGGAACATCTTCATTGGCTGCTGTGTAGGAACAGTCTCATTGGCTGCTGTGTCTATCTATCTATCTATCTATCTATCTATCTATCTATCTATCTATCTATCTATCTATCTATCTATCTATCTATCTATCTATCTATATGTCTCTATCTCTATCTATCTATCTAGTGACTCTCAGGGCGGCGCGGCCCCCTTTTATACCCTTCCTGGACGATGAAGATGTTCCTGCACATGAAGATGTTCCTACACAGCAGCCATTGAGGATGTTCCTACACAGCAGCCAATGAAAATGTTCCTACACAGCAGCCAGATTGTGACATCACAGAGCATCCCTGTGATGTCACAATCTGGCTGCTGTGTAGGAACATTTTCATTGGCTGCTGTGTAGGAACATCCTCAATGGCTGCTGTGTAGGAATATCTTCATTGGCTGCTGTGTAGGAACAGTCTCATTGGCTGCTGTGTCTATCTATCTATCTATCTATCTATCTATCTATCTATCTATCTATCTATCTATCTATCTATCTATCTATCTATCTATCTATCTATCTATCTATCTATCTATCTATCTATATGTCTCTATCTCTATCTATCTATCTAGTGACTCTCAGGGCGGCGCGGCCCCCTTTTATACCCTTCCTGGACGATGAAGATGTTCCTGCACATGAAGATGTTCCTACACAGCAGCCATTGAGGATGTTCCTACACAGCAGCCAATGAAAATGTTCCTACACAGCAGCCAGATTGTGACATCACAGAGCATCCCTGTGATGTCACAATCTGGCTGCTGTGTAAGAACATTTTCATTGGCTGCTGTGTAGGAACATCCTCAATGGCTGCTATGTAGGAACATCTTCATTGGCTGCTGTGTAGGAACAGTCTCATTGGCTGCTGTGTCTATCTATCTATCTATCTATCTATCTATCTATCTATCTATCTATCTATCTATCTATCTATCTATCTATCTATCTATCTATCTATCTATATGTCTCTATCTCTATCTATCTATCTAGTGACTCTCAGGGCGGCGCGGCCCCCTTTTATACCCTTCCTGGACGATGAAGATGTTCCTGCACATGAAGATGTTCCTACACAGCAGCCATTGAGGATGTTCCTACACAGCAGCCAATGAAAATGTTCCTACACAGCAGCCAGATTGTGACATCACAGAGCATCCCTGTGATGTCACAATCTGGCTGCTGTGTAGGAACATTTTCATTGGCTGCTGTGTAGGAACATCCTCAATGGCTGCTGTGTAGGAATATCTTCATTGGCTGCTGTGTAGGAACAGTCTCATTGGCTGCTGTGTCTATCTATCTATCTATCTATCTATCTATCTATCTATCTATCTATCTATCTATCTATCTATCTATCTATCTATCTATCTATCTATCTATCTATCTATCTATCTATCTATCTATCTATATGTCTCTATCTCTATCTATCTATCTAGTGACTCTCAGGGCGGCGCGGCCCCCTTTTATACCCTTCCTGGACGATGAAGATGTTCCTGCACATGAAGATGTTCCTACACAGCAGCCATTGAGGATGTTCCTACACAGCAGCCAATGAAAATGTTCCTACACAGCAGCCAGATTGTGACATCACAGAGCATCCCTGTGATGTCACAATCTGGCTGCTGTGAAAGAACATTTTCATTGGCTGCTGTGTAGGAACAGTCTCATTGGCTGCTGTGTCTATCTATCTATCTATCTATCTATCTATCTATCTATCTATCTATCTATCTATCTATCTATCTATCTATCTATCTATCTATCTATCTATCTATCTATCTATCTATATGTCTCTATCTCTATCTATCTATCTAGTGACTCTCAGGGCGGCGCGGCCCCCTTTTATACCCTTCCTGGACGATGAAGATGTTCCTGCACATGAAGATGTTCCTACACAGCAGCCATTGAGGATGTTCCTACACAGCAGCCAATGAAAATGTTCCTACACAGCAGCCAGATTGTGACATCACAGAGCATCCCTGTGATGTCACAATCTGGCTGCTGTGTAAGAACATTTTCATTGGCTGCTGTGTAGGAACATCCTCAATGGCTGATATGTAGGAACATCTTCATTGGCTGCTGTGTAGGAACAGTCTCATTGGCTGCTGTGTCTATCTATCTATCTATCTATCTATCTATCTATCTATCTATCTATCTATCTATCTATCTATCTATCTATATGTCTCTATCTCTATCTATCTATCTAGTGACTCTCAGGGCGGCGCGGCCCCCTTTTATACCCTTCCTGGACGATGAAGATGTTCCTGCACATGAAGATGTTCCTACACAGCAGCCATTGAGGATGTTCCTACACAGCAGCCAATGAAAATGTTCCTACACAGCAGCCAGATTGTGACATCACAGAGCATCTCTGTGATGTCACAATCTGGCTGCTGTGTAGGAACATTTTCATTGGCTGCTGTGTAGGAACATCCTCAATGGCTGCTGTGTAGGAATATCTTCATTGGCTGCTGTGTAGGAACAGTCTCATTGGCTGCTGTGTCTATCTATCTATCTATCTATCTATCTATCTATCTATCTATCTATCTATCTATCTATCTATCTATCTATCTATCTATCTATCTATCTATCTATCTATCTCTATCTCTATCTATCTATCTAGTGACTCTCAGGGCGGCGCGGCCCCCTTTTATACCCTTCCTGGACGATGAAGATGTTCCTGCACATGAAGATGTTCCTACACAGCAGCCATTGAGGATGTTCCTACACAGCAGCCAATGAAAATGTTCCTACACAGCAGCCAGATTGTGACATCACAGAGCATCCCTGTGATGTCACAATCTGGCTGCTGTGTAAGAACATTTTCATTGGCTGCTGTGTAGGAACATCCTCAATGGCTGCTATGTAGGAACATCTTCATTGGCTGCTGTGTAGGAACAGTCTCATTGGCTGCTGTGTCTATCTATCTATCTATCTATCTATCTATCTATCTATCTATCTATCTATCTATCTATCTATCTATCTATCTATCTATCTATCTATCTATCTATCTATCTATCTATCTATCTATCTATATGTCTCTATCTCTATCTATCTATCTAGTGACTCTCAGGGCGGCGCGGCCCCCTTTTATACCCTTCCTGGACGATGAAGATGTTCCTGCACATGAAGATGTTCCTACACAGCAGCCATTGAGGATGTTCCTACACAGCAGCCAATGAAAATGTTCCTACACAGCAGCCAGATTGTGACATCACAGAGCATCCCTGTGATGTCACAATCTGGCTGCTGTGTAAGAACATTTTCATTGGCTGCTGTGTAGGAACAGTCTCATTGGCTGCTGTGTCTATCTATCTATCTATCTATCTATCTATCTATCTATCTATCTATCTATCTATCTATCTATCTATCTATCTATCTATCTATCTATCTATCTATCTATCTATCTATCTATCTATATGTCTCTATCTCTATCTATCTATCTAGTGACTCTCAGGGCGGCGCGGCCCCCTTTTATACCCTTCCTGGACGATGAAGATGTTCCTGCACATGAAGATGTTCCTACACAGCAGCCATTGAGGATGTTCCTACACAGCAGCCAATGAAAATGTTCCTACACAGCAGCCAGATTGTGACATCACAGAGCATCCCTGTGATGTCACAATCTGGCTGCTGTGTAAGAACATTTTCATTGGCTGCTGTGTAGGAACATCCTCAATGGCTGATATGTAGGAACATCTTCATTGGCTGCTGTGTAGGAACAGTCTCATTGGCTGCTGTGTCTATCTATCTATCTATCTATCTATCTATCTATCTATCTATCTATCTATCTATCTATCTATCTATCTATCTATCTATCTATCTATCTATCTATCTATCTATCTATCTATCTATCTATATGTCTCTATCTCTATCTATCTATCTAGTGACTCTCAGGGCGGCGCGGCCCCCTTTTATACCCTTCCTGGACGATGAAGATGTTCCTGCACATGAAGATGTTCCTACACAGCAGCCATTGAGGATGTTCCTACACAGCAGCCAATGAAAATGTTCCTACACAGCAGCCAGATTGTGACATCACAGAGCATCCCTGTGATGTCACAATCTGGCTGCTGTGTAAGAACATTTTCATTGGCTGCTGTGTAGGAACATCCTCAATGGCTGCTATGTAGGAACATCTTCATTGGCTGCTGTGTAGGAACAGTCTCATTGGCTGCTGTGTCTATCTATCTATCTATCTATCTATCTATCTATCTATCTATCTATCTATCTATCTATATGTCTCTATCTCTATCTATCTATCTAGTGACTCTCAGGGCGGCGCGGCCCCCTTTTATACCCTTCCTGGACGATGAAGATGTTCCTGCACATGAAGATGTTCCTACACAGCAGCCATTGAGGATGTTCCTACACAGCAGCCAATGAAAATGTTCCTACACAGCAGCCAGATTGTGACATCACAGAGCATCCCTGTGATGTCACAATCTGGCTGCTGTGTAAGAACATTTTCATTGGCTGCTGTGTAGGAACATCCTCAATGGCTGATATGTAGGAACATCTTCATTGGCTGCTGTGTAGGAACAGTCTCATTGGCTGCTGTGTCTATCTATCTATCTATCTATCTATATGTCTCTATCTCTATCTATCTATCTAGTGACTCTCAGGGCGGCGCGGCCCCCTTTTATACCCTTCCTGGACGATGAAGATGTTCCTGCACATGAAGATGTTCCTACACAGCAGCCATTGAGGATGTTCCTACACAGCAGCCAATGAAAATGTTCCTACACAGCAGCCAGATTGTGACATCACAGAGCATCCCTGTGATGTCACAATCTGGCTGCTGTGTAGGAACATTTTCATTGGCTGCTGTGTAGGAACATCCTCAATGGCTGCTGTGTAGGAATATCTTCATTGGCTGCTGTGTAGGAACAGTCTCATTGGCTGCTGTGTCTATCTATCTATCTATCTATCTATCTATCTATCTATCTATCTATCTATCTATCTATCTATCTATCTATCTATCTATCTATCTATCTATCTATCTATATGTCTCTATCTCTATCTATCTATCTAGTGACTCTCAGGGCGGCGCGGCCCCCTTTTATACCCTTCCTGGACGATGAAGATGTTCCTGCACATGAAGATGTTCCTACACAGCAGCCATTGAGGATGTTCCTACACAGCAGCCAATGAAAATGTTCCTACACAGCAGCCAGATTGTGACATCACAGAGCATCCCTGTGATGTCACAATCTGGCTGCTGTGAAAGAACATTTTCATTGGCTGCTGTGTAGGAACAGTCTCATTGGCTGCTGTGTCTATCTATCTATCTATCTATCTATCTATCTATCTATCTATCTATCTATCTATCTATCTATCTATCTATCTATATGTCTCTATCTCTATCTATCTATCTAGTGACTCTCAGGGCGGCGCGGCCCCCTTTTATACCCTTCCTGGACGATGAAGATGTTCCTGCACATGAAGATGTTCCTACACAGCAGCCATTGAGGATGTTCCTACACAGCAGCCAATGAAAATGTTCCTACACAGCAGCCAGATTGTGACATCACAGAGCATCCCTGTGATGTCACAATCTGGCTGCTGTGTAAGAACATTTTCATTGGCTGCTGTGTAGGAACATCCTCAATGGCTGATATGTAGGAACATCTTCATTGGCTGCTGTGTAGGAACAGTCTCATTGGCTGCTGTGTCTATCTATCTATCTATCTATCTATCTATCTATCTATCTATCTATCTATCTATCTATCTATCTATCTATCTATCTATCTATATGTCTCTATCTCTATCTATCTATCTAGTGACTCTCAGGGCGGCGCGGCCCCCTTTTATACCCTTCCTGGACGATGAAGATGTTCCTGCACATGAAGATGTTCCTACACAGCAGCCATTGAGGATGTTCCTACACAGCAGCCAATGAAAATGTTCCTACACAGCAGCCAGATTGTGACATCACAGAGCATCCCTGTGATGTCACAATCTGGCTGCTGTGTAGGAACATTTTCATTGGCTGCTGTGTAGGAACATCCTCAATGGCTGCTGTGTAGGAATATCTTCATTGGCTGCTGTGTAGGAACAGTCTCATTGGCTGCTGTGTCTATCTATCTATCTATCTATCTATCTATCTATCTATCTATCTATCTATCTATCTATCTATCTATCTATCTATCTATCTATATGTCTCTATCTCTATCTATCTATCTAGTGACTCTCAGGGCGGCGCGGCCCCCTTTTATACCCTTCCTGGACGATGAAGATGTTCCTGCACATGAAGATGTTCCTACACAGCAGCCATTGAGGATGTTCCTACACAGCAGCCAATGAAAATGTTCCTACACAGCAGCCAGATTGTGACATCACAGAGCATCCCTGTGATGTCACAATCTGGCTGCTGTGTAAGAACATTTTCATTGGCTGCTGTGTAGGAACATCCTCAATGGCTGCTATGTAGGAACATCTTCATTGGCTGCTGTGTAGGAACAGTCTCATTGGCTGCTGTGTCTATCTATCTATCTATCTATCTATCTATCTATCTATCTATCTATCTATCTATCTATCTATCTATCTATCTATCTATCTATCTATCTATCTATCTATCTATCTATATGTCTCTATCTCTATCTATCTATCTAGTGACTCTCAGGGCGGCGCGGCCCCCTTTTATACCCTTCCTGGACGATGAAGATGTTCCTGCACATGAAGATGTTCCTACACAGCAGCCATTGAGGATGTTCCTACACAGCAGCCAATGAAAATGTTCCTACACAGCAGCCAGATTGTGACATCACAGAGCATCCCTGTGATGTCACAATCTGGCTGCTGTGTAGGAACATTTTCATTGGCTGCTGTGTAGGAACATCCTCAATGGCTGCTGTGTAGGAATATCTTCATTGGCTGCTGTGTAGGAACAGTCTCATTGGCTGCTGTGTCTATCTATCTATCTATCTATCTATCTATCTATCTATCTATCTATCTATCTATCTATCTATCTATCTATCTATCTATCTATCTATCTATATGTCTCTATCTCTATCTATCTATCTAGTGACTCTCAGGGCGGCGCGGCCCCCTTTTATACCCTTCCTGGACGATGAAGATGTTCCTGCACATGAAGATGTTCCTACACAGCAGCCATTGAGGATGTTCCTACACAGCAGCCAATGAAAATGTTCCTACACAGCAGCCAGATTGTGACATCACAGAGCATCCCTGTGATGTCACAATCTGGCTGCTGTGTAAGAACATTTTCATTGGCTGCTGTGTAGGAACATCCTCAATGGCTGATATGTAGGAACATCTTCATTGGCTGCTGTGTAGGAACAGTCTCATTGGCTGCTGTGTCTATCTATCTATCTATCTATCTATATGTCTCTATCTCTATCTATCTATCTAGTGACTCTCAGGGCGGCGCGGCCCCCTTTTATACCCTTCCTGGACGATGAAGATGTTCCTGCACATGAAGATGTTCCTACACAGCAGCCATTGAGGATGTTCCTACACAGCAGCCAATGAAAATGTTCCTACACAGCAGCCAGATTGTGACATCACAGAGCATCCCTGTGATGTCACAATCTGGCTGCTGTGTAGGAACATTTTCATTGGCTGCTGTGTAGGAACATCCTCAATGGCTGCTGTGTAGGAATATCTTCATTGGCTGCTGTGTAGGAACAGTCTCATTGGCTGCTGTGTCTATCTATCTATCTATCTATCTATCTATCTATCTATCTATCTATCTATCTATCTATCTATCTATCTATCTATCTATCTATCTATCTATCTATCTATCTATCTATCTATATGTCTCTATCTCTATCTATCTATCTAGTGACTCTCAGGGCGGCGCGGCCCCCTTTTATACCCTTCCTGGACGATGAAGATGTTCCTGCACATGAAGATGTTCCTACACAGCAGCCATTGAGGATGTTCCTACACAGCAGCCAATGAAAATGTTCCTACACAGCAGCCAGATTGTGACATCACAGAGCATCCCTGTGATGTCACAATCTGGCTGCTGTGAAAGAACATTTTCATTGGCTGCTGTGTAGGAACAGTCTCATTGGCTGCTGTGTCTATCTATCTATCTATCTATCTATCTATCTATCTATCTATCTATCTATCTATCTATCTATCTATCTATCTATCTATCTATCTATCTATCTATCTATCTATCTATCTATCTATCTATCTATCTATCTATCTATCTATCTATCTATCTATATGTCTCTATCTCTATCTATCTATCTATCTAGTGACTCTCAGGGCGGCGCGGCCCCCTTTTATACCCTTCCTGGACGATGAAGATGTTCCTGCACATGAAGATGTTCCTACACAGCAGCCATTGAGGATGTTCCTACACAGCAGCCAATGAAAATGTTCCTACACAGCAGCCAGATTGTGACATCACAGAGCATCCCTGTGATGTCACAATCTGGCTGCTGTGTAAGAACATTTTCATTGGCTGCTGTGTAGGAACATCCTCAATGGCTGATATGTAGGAACATCTTCATTGGCTGCTGTGTAGGAACAGTCTCATTGGCTGCTGTGTCTATCTATCTATCTATCTATCTATCTATCTATCTATCTATCTATCTATCTATCTATCTATCTATCTATCTATCTATCTATCTATCTATCTATCTATCTATCTATCTATCTATCTATCTATCTATCTATATGTCTCTATCTCTATCTATCTATCTAGTGACTCTCAGGGCGGCGCGGCCCCCTTTTATACCCTTCCTGGACGATGAAGATGTTCCTGCACATGAAGATGTTCCTACACAGCAGCCATTGAGGATGTTCCTACACAGCAGCCAATGAAAATGTTCCTACACAGCAGCCAGATTGTGACATCACAGAGCATCCCTGTGATGTCACAATCTGGCTGCTGTGTAGGAACATTTTCATTGGCTGCTGTGTAGGAACATCCTCAATGGCTGCTGTGTAGGAATATCTTCATTGGCTGCTGTGTAGGAACAGTCTCATTGGCTGCTGTGTCTATCTATCTATCTATCTATCTATCTATCTATCTATCTATCTATCTATCTATCTATCTATCTATCTATCTATCTATCTATCTATCTATCTATCTATCTATCTATATGTCTCTATCTCTATCTATCTATCTAGTGACTCTCAGGGCGGCGCGGCCCCCTTTTATACCCTTCCTGGACGATGAAGATGTTCCTGCACATGAAGATGTTCCTACACAGCAGCCATTGAGGATGTTCCTACACAGCAGCCAATGAAAATGTTCCTACACAGCAGCCAGATTGTGACATCACAGAGCATCCCTGTGATGTCACAATCTGGCTGCTGTGTAAGAACATTTTCATTGGCTGCTGTGTAGGAACATCCTCAATGGCTGCTATGTAGGAACATCTTCATTGGCTGCTGTGTAGGAACAGTCTCATTGGCTGCTGTGTCTATCTATCTATCTATCTATCTATCTATCTATCTATCTATCTATCTATCTATCTATCTATCTATCTATCTATCTATCTATCTATCTATCTATCTATCTATCTATCTATCTATATGTCTCTATCTCTATCTATCTATCTAGTGACTCTCAGGGCGGCGCGGCCCCCTTTTATACCCTTCCTGGACGATGAAGATGTTCCTGCACATGAAGATGTTCCTACACAGCAGCCATTGAGGATGTTCCTACACAGCAGCCAATGAAAATGTTCCTACACAGCAGCCAGATTGTGACATCACAGAGCATCCCTGTGATGTCACAATCTGGCTGCTGTGTAGGAACATTTTCATTGGCTGCTGTGTAGGAACATCCTCAATGGCTGCTGTGTAGGAATATCTTCATTGGCTGCTGTGTAGGAACAGTCTCATTGGCTGCTGTGTCTATCTATCTATCTATCTATCTATCTATCTATCTATCTATCTATCTATCTATCTATCTATCTATCTATCTATCTATCTATCTATCTATCTATCTATCTATCTATCTATATGTCTCTATCTCTATCTATCTATCTAGTGACTCTCAGGGCGGCGCGGCCCCCTTTTATACCCTTCCTGGACGATGAAGATGTTCCTGCACATGAAGATGTTCCTACACAGCAGCCATTGAGGATGTTCCTACACAGCAGCCAATGAAAATGTTCCTACACAGCAGCCAGATTGTGACATCACAGAGCATCCCTGTGATGTCACAATCTGGCTGCTGTGAAAGAACATTTTCATTGGCTGCTGTGTAGGAACAGTCTCATTGGCTGCTGTGTCTATCTATCTATCTATCTATCTATCTATCTATCTATCTATCTATCTATCTATCTATCTATCTATCTATCTATCTATCTATCTATCTATCTATCTATCTATATGTCTCTATCTCTATCTATCTATCTAGTGACTCTCAGGGCGGCGCGGCCCCCTTTTATACCCTTCCTGGACGATGAAGATGTTCCTGCACATGAAGATGTTCCTACACAGCAGCCATTGAGGATGTTCCTACACAGCAGCCAATGAAAATGTTCCTACACAGCAGCCAGATTGTGACATCACAGAGCATCCCTGTGATGTCACAATCTGGCTGCTGTGTAAGAACATTTTCATTGGCTGCTGTGTAGGAACATCCTCAATGGCTGATATGTAGGAACATCTTCATTGGCTGCTGTGTAGGAACAGTCTCATTGGCTGCTGTGTCTATCTATCTATCTATCTATCTATCTATCTATCTATCTATTTATCTATCTATCTATCTATCTATCTATCTATCTATCTATCTATCTATCTATCTATATGTCTCTATCTCTATCTATCTATCTAGTGACTCTCAGGGCGGCGCGGCCCCCTTTTATACCCTTCCTGGACGATGAAGATGTTCCTGCACATGAAGATGTTCCTACACAGCAGCCATTGAGGATGTTCCTACACAGCAGCCAATGAAAATGTTCCTACACAGCAGCCAGATTGTGACATCACAGAGCATCTCTGTGATGTCACAATCTGGCTGCTGTGTAGGAACATTTTCATTGGCTGCTGTGTAGGAACATCCTCAATGGCTGCTGTGTAGGAATATCTTCATTGGCTGCTGTGTAGGAACAGTCTCATTGGCTGCTGTGTCTATCTATCTATCTATCTATCTATCTATCTATCTATCTATCTATCTATCTATCTATCTATCTATCTATCTATCTATCTATCTATCTATCTATCTATCTATCTATCTATCTATCTATCTATCTATCTATATGTCTCTATCTCTATCTATCTATCTAGTGACTCTCAGGGCGGCGCGGCCCCCTTTTATACCCTTCCTGGACGATGAAGATGTTCCTGCACATGAAGATGTTCCTACACAGCAGCCATTGAGGATGTTCCTACACAGCAGCCAATGAAAATGTTCCTACACAGCAGCCAGATTGTGACATCACAGAGCATCCCTGTGATGTCACAATCTGGCTGCTGTGAAAGAACATTTTCATTGGCTGCTGTGTAGGAACATCCTCAATGGCTGCTGTGTAGGAACATCTTCATTGGCTGCTGTGTAGGAACAGTCTCATTGGCTGCTGTGTCTATCTATCTATCTATCTATCTATATATCTATCTATCTATCTATCTATCTATCTATCTATCTATCTATCTATCTATCTATCTATCTATCTATCTATCTATCTATCTATCTATCTATCTATCTATATGTCTCTATCTATCTATCTAGTGACTCTCAGGGCGGCGCGGCCCCCTTTTATACCCTTCCTGGACGATGAAGATGTTCCTGCACATGAAGATGTTCCTACACAGCAGCCATTGAGGATGTTCCTACACAGCAGCCAATGAAAATGTTCCTACACAGCAGCCAGATTGTGACATCACAGAGCATCCCTGTGATGTCACAATCTGGCTGCTGTGTAGGAACATTTTCATTGGCTGCTGTGTAGGAACATCCTCAATGGCTGCTGTGTAGGAATATCTTCATTGGCTGCTGTGTAGGAACAGTCTCATTGGCTGCTGTGTCTATCTATCTATCTATCTATCTATCTATCTATCTATCTATCTATCTATCTATCTATCTATCTATCTATCTATCTATCTATATGTCTCTATCTCTATCTATCTATCTAGTGACTCTCAGGGCGGCGCGGCCCCCTTTTATACCCTTCCTGGACGATGAAGATGTTCCTGCACATGAAGATGTTCCTACACAGCAGCCATTGAGGATGTTCCTACACAGCAGCCAATGAAAATGTTCCTACACAGCAGCCAGATTGTGACATCACAGAGCATCCCTGTGATGTCACAATCTGGCTGCTGTGTAAGAACATTTTCATTGGCTGCTGTGTAGGAACATCCTCAATGGCTGCTATGTAGGAACATCTTCATTGGCTGCTGTGTAGGAACAGTCTCATTGGCTGCTGTGTCTATCTATCTATCTATCTATCTATCTATCTATCTATCTATCTATCTATCTATCTATCTATCTATCTATCTATCTATCTATCTATCTATCTATATGTCTCTATCTCTATCTATCTATCTAGTGACTCTCAGGGCGGCGCGGCCCCCTTTTATACCCTTCCTGGACGATGAAGATGTTCCTGCACATGAAGATGTTCCTACACAGCAGCCATTGAGGATGTTCCTACACAGCAGCCAATGAAAATGTTCCTACACAGCAGCCAGATTGTGACATCACAGAGCATCCCTGTGATGTCACAATCTGGCTGCTGTGTAGGAACATTTTCATTGGCTGCTGTGTAGGAACATCCTCAATGGCTGCTGTGTAGGAATATCTTCATTGGCTGCTGTGTAGGAACAGTCTCATTGGCTGCTGTGTCTATCTATCTATCTATCTATCTATCTATCTATCTATCTATCTATCTATCTATCTATCTATCTATCTATCTATCTATCTATCTATATGTCTCTATCTCTATCTATCTATCTAGTGACTCTCAGGGCGGCGCGGCCCCCTTTTATACCCTTCCTGGACGATGAAGATGTTCCTGCACATGAAGATGTTCCTACACAGCAGCCATTGAGGATGTTCCTACACAGCAGCCAATGAAAATGTTCCTACACAGCAGCCAGATTGTGACATCACAGAGCATCCCTGTGATGTCACAATCTGGCTGCTGTGAAAGAACATTTTCATTGGCTGCTGTGTAGGAACATCCTCAATGGCTGCTGTGTAGGAACATCTTCATTGGCTGCTGTGTAGGAACAGTCTCATTGGCTGCTGTGTCTATCTATCTATCTATCTATCTATCTATCTATCTATCTATCTATCTATCTATCTATCTATCTATCTATCTATCTATCTATCTATCTATCTATCTATCTATCTATATGTCTCTATCTCTATCTATCTATCTAGTGACTCTCAGGGCGGCGCGGCCCCCTTTTATACCCTTCCTGGACGATGAAGATGTTCCTGCACATGAAGATGTTCCTACACAGCAGCCATTGAGGATGTTCCTACACAGCAGCCAATGAAAATGTTCCTACACAGCAGCCAGATTGTGACATCACAGAGCATCCCTGTGATGTCACAATCTGGCTGCTGTGTAAGAACATTTTCATTGGCTGCTGTGTAGGAACATCCTCAATGGCTGATATGTAGGAACATCTTCATTGGCTGCTGTGTAGGAACAGTCTCATTGGCTGCTGTGTCTATCTATCTATCTATCTATCTATCTATCTATCTATCTATCTATCTATCTATCTATCTATCTATCTATCTATCTATCTATCTATCTATCTATCTATCTATCTATCTATATGTCTCTATCTCTATCTATCTATCTAGTGACTCTCAGGGCGGCGCGGCCCCCTTTTATACCCTTCCTGGACGATGAAGATGTTCCTGCACATGAAGATGTTCCTACACAGCAGCCATTGAGGATGTTCCTACACAGCAGCCAATGAAAATGTTCCTACACAGCAGCCAGATTGTGACATCACAGAGCATCCCTGTGATGTCACAATCTGGCTGCTGTGTAAGAACATTTTCATTGGCTGCTGTGTAGGAACATCCTCAATGGCTGCTGTGTAGGAACATCTTCATTGGCTGCTGTGTAGGAACAGTCTCATTGGCTGCTGTGTCTATCAATCTATCTATCTATCTATCTATCTATCTATCTATCTATCTATCTATCTATCTATCTATCTATCTATCTATCTATCTATCTATCTATCTATCTATCTATCTATCTATATGTCTCTATCTCTATCTATCTATCTAGTGACTCTCAGGGCGGCGCGGCCCCCTTTTATACCCTTCCTGGACGATGAAGATGTTCCTGCATATGAAGATGTTCCTACACAGCAGCCATTGAGGATGTTCCTACACAGCAGCCAATGAAAATGTTCCTACACAGCAGCCAGATTGTGACATCACAGAGCATCCCTGTGATGTCACAATCTGGCTGCTGTGTAAGAACATTTTCATTGGCTGCTGTGTAGGAACATCCTCAATGGCTGATATGTAGGAACATCTTCATTGGCTGCTGTGTAGGAACAGTCTCATTGGCTGCTGTGTCTATCTATCTATCTATCTATCTATCTATCTATCTATCTATCTATCTATCTATCTATCTATCTATCTATATATCTATCTATCTATCTATCTATCTATCTATCTATATGTCTCTATCTCTATCTATCTATCTAGTGACTCTCAGGGCGGCGCGGCCCCCTTTTATACCCTTCCTGGACGATGAAGATGTTCCTGCACATGAAGATGTTCCTACACAGCAGCCAGATTGTGACATCACAGAGCTTCCCTGTGATGTCACAATCTGGCTGCTGTGTAAGAACATTTTCATTGGCTGCTGTGTAGGAACATCCTCAATGGCTGATATGTAGGAACATCTTCATTGGCTGCTGTGTAGGAACAGTCTCATTGGCTGCTGTGTCTATCTATCTATCTATCTATCTATCTATCTATCTATCTATCTATCTATCTATCTATCTATCTATATGTCTCTATCTCTATCTATCTATCTAGTGACTCTCAGGGCGGCGCGGCCCCCTTTTATACCCTTCCTGGACGATGAAGATGTTCCTGCACATGAAGATGTTCCTACACAGCAGCCATTGAGGATGTTCCTACACAGCAGCCAATGAAAATGTTCCTACACAGCAGCCAGATTGTGACATCACAGAGCATCCCTGTGATGTCACAATCTGGCTGCTGTGTAAGAACATTTTCATTGGCTGCTGTGTAGGAACATCCTCAATGGCTGATATGTAGGAACATCTTCATTGGCTGCTGTGTAGGAACAGTCTCATTGGCTGCTGTGTCTATCTATCTATCTATCTATCTATCTATCTATCTATCTATCTATCTATCTATCTATCTATCTATCTATCTATCTATCTATCTATCTATCTATCTATCTATCTATATGTCTCTATCTCTATCTATCTATCTAGTGACTCTCAGGGCGGCGCGGCCCCCTTTTATACCCTTCCTGGACGATGAAGATGTTCCTGCACATGAAGATGTTCCTACACAGCAGCCATTGAGGATGTTCCTACACAGCAGCCAATGAAAATGTTCCTACACAGCAGCCAGATTGTGACATCACAGAGCATCCCTGTGATGTCACAATCTGGCTGCTGTGTAAGAACATTTTCATTGGCTGCTGTGTAGGAACATCCTCAATGGCTGCTGTGTAGGAACATCTTCATTGGCTGCTGTGTAGGAACAGTCTCATTGGCTGCTGTGTCTATCAATCTATCTATCTATCTATCTATCTATCTATCTATCTATCTATCTATCTATCTATCTATCTATCTATCTATCTATCTATCTATCTATCTATCTATATGTCTCTATCTCTATCTATCTATCTAGTGACTCTCAGGGCGGCGCGGCCCCCTTTTATACCCTTCCTGGACGATGAAGATGTTCCTGCACATGAAGATGTTCCTACACAGCAGCCATTGAGGATGTTCCTACACAGCAGCCAATGAAAATGTTCCTACACAGCAGCCAGATTGTGACATCACAGAGCATCCCTGTGATGTCACAATCTGGCTGCTGTGTAAGAACATTTTCATTGGCTGCTGTGTAGGAACATCCTCAATGGCTGCTGTGTAGGAACATCTTCATTGGCTGCTGTGTAGGAACAGTCTCATTGGCTGCTGTGTCTATCAATCTATCTATCTATCTATCTATCTATCTATCTATCTATCTATCTATCTATCTATCTATCTATCTATCTATCTATCTATCTATCTATCTATCTATCTATATGTCTCTATCTCTATCTATCTATCTAGTGACTCTCAGGGCGGCGCGGCCCCCTTTTATACCCTTCCTGGACGATGAAGATGTTCCTGCATATGAAGATGTTCCTACACAGCAGCCATTGAGGATGTTCCTACACAGCAGCCAATGA
This sequence comes from Borostomias antarcticus, assembly GCF_949987555.1. Lineage (NCBI taxonomy): Eukaryota > Metazoa > Chordata > Actinopteri > Stomiiformes > Stomiidae > Borostomias > Borostomias antarcticus. Next base: position 137,757 of record NW_028175647.1, read on the forward strand.
AAATGTTCCTACACAGCAGCCAGATTGTGACATCACAGAGCATCCCTGTGATGTCACAATCTGGCTGCTGTGTAAGAACATTTTCATTGGCTGCTGTGTAGGAACATCCTCAATGGCTGATATGTAGGAACATCTTCATTGGCTGCTGTGTAGGAACAGTCTCATTGGCTGCTGTGTCTATCTATCTATCTATCTATCTATCTATCTATCTATCTATCTATCTATCTATCTATCTATCTATCTATCTATCTATCTATCTATCTATCTATCTATCTATCTATCTATCTATCTATCTATCTATATATCTATCTATCTATCTATCTATCTATCTATATGTCTCTATCTCTATCTATCTATCTAGTGACTCTCAGGGCGGCGCGGCCCCCTTTTATACCCTTCCTGGACGATGAAGATGTTCCTGCACATGAAGATGTTCCTACACAGCAGCCATTGAGGATGTTCCTACACAGCAGCCAATGAAAATGTTCCTACACAGCAGCCAGATTGTGACATCACAGAGCATCCCTGTGATGTCACAATCTGGCTGCTGTGTAAGAACATTTTCATTGGCTGCTGTGTAGGAACATCCTCAATGGCTGCTGTGTAGGAACATCTTCATTGGCTGCTGTGTAGGAACAGTCTCATTGGCTGCTGTGTCTATCAATCTATCTATCTATCTATCTATCTATCTATCTATCTATCTATCTATCTATCTATCTATCTATCTATCTATCTATCTATCTATCTATCTATCTATCTATCTATCTATCTATCTATCTATATGTCTCTATCTCTATCTATCTATCTAGTGACTCTCAGGGCGGCGCGGCCCCCTTTTATACCCTTCCTGGACGATGAAGATGTTCCTGCATATGAAGATGTTCCTACACAGCAGCCATTGAGGATGTTCCTACACAGCAGCCAATGAAAATGTTCCTACACAGCAGCCAGATTGTGACATCACAGAGCATCCCTGTGATGTCACAATCTGGCTGCTGTGTAAGAACATTTTCATTGGCTGCTGTGTAGGAACATCCTCAATGGCTGATATGTAGGAACATCTTCATTGGCTGCTGTGTAGGAACAGTCTCATTGGCTGCTGTGTCTATCTATCTATCTATCTATCTATCTATCTATCTATCTATCTATCTATCTATCTATCTATGTCTCTATCTCTATCTATCTATCTAGTGACTCTCAGGGCGGCGCGGCCCCCTTTTATACCCTTCCTGGACGATGAAGATGTTCCTGCACATGAAGATGTTCCTACACAGCAGCCATTGAGGATGTTCCTACACAGCAGCCAATGAAAATGTTCCTACACAGCAGCCAGATTGTGACATCACAGAGCATCCCTGTGATGTCACAATCTGGCTGCTGTGTAAGAACATTTTCATTGGCTGCTGTGTAGGAACATCCTCAATGGCTGCTGTGTAGGAACATCTTCATTGGCTGCTGTGTAGGAACAGTCTCATTGGCTGCTGTGTCTATCAATCTATCTATCTATCTATCTATCTATCTATCTATCTATCTATCTATCTATCTATCTATCTATCTATCTATCTATCTATCTATCTATCTATCTATCTATCTATCTATCTATCTATATGTCTCTATCTCTATCTATCTATCTAGTGACTCTCAGGGCGGCGCGGCCCCCTTTTATACCCTTCCTGGACGATGAAGATGTTCCTGCATATGAAGATGTTCCTACACAGCAGCCATTGAGGATGTTCCTACACAGCAGCCAATGAAAATGTTCCTACACAGCAGCCAGATTGTGACATCACAGAGCATCCCTGTGATGTCACAATCTGGCTGCTGTGTAAGAACATTTTCATTGGCTGCTGTGTAGGAACATCCTCAATGGCTGATATGTAGGAACATCTTCATTGGCTGCTGTGTAGGAACAGTCTCATTGGCTGCTGTGTCTATCTATCTATCTATCTATCTATCTATCTATCTATCTATCTATCTATCTATCTATCTATCTATCTATCTATCTATCTATCTATCTATCTATCTATCTATCTATCTATCTATATATCTATCTATCTATCTATCTATCTATATGTCTCTATCTCTATCTATCTATCTAGTGACTCTCAGGGCGGCGCGGCCCCCTTTTATACCCTTCCTGGACGATGAAGATGTTCCTGCACATGAAGATGTTCCTACACAGCAGCCAGATTGTGACATCACAGAGCTTCCCTGTGATGTCACAATCTGGCTGCTGTGTAAGAACATTTTCATTGGCTGCTGTGTAGGAACATCCTCAATGGCTGATATGTAGGAACATCTTCATTGGCTGCTGTGTAGGAACAGTCTCATTGGCTGCTGTGTCTATCTATCTATCTATCTATCTATCTATCTATCTATCTATCTATCTATCTATCTATCTATCTATCTATCTATCTATCTATCTATCTATCTATCTATCTATCTATCTATCTATCTATCTATCTATATGTCTCTATCTCTATCTATCTATCTAGTGACTCTCAGGGCGGCGCGGCCCCCTTTTATACCCTTCCTGGACGATGAAGATGTTCCTGCACATGAAGATGTTCCTACACAGCAGCCATTGAGGATGTTCCTACACAGCAGCCAATGAAAATGTTCCTACACAGCAGCCAGATTGTGACATCACAGAGCATCCCTGTGATGTCACAATCTGGCTGCTGTGTAAGAACATTTTCATTGGCTGCTGTGTAGGAACATCCTCAATGGCTGATATGTAGGAACATCTTCATTGGCTGCTGTGTAGGAACAGTCTCATTGGCTGCTGTGTCTATCTATCTATCTATCTATCTATCTATCTATCTATCTATCTATCTATCTATCTATCTATCTATCTATCTATATGTCTCTATCTCTATCTATCTATCTAGTGACTCTCAGGGCGGCGCGGCCCCCTTTTATACCCTTCCTGGACGATGAAGATGTTCCTGCACATGAAGATGTTCCTACACAGCAGCCATTGAGGATGTTCCTACACAGCAGCCAATGAAAATGTTCCTACACAGCAGCCAGATTGTGACATCACAGAGCATCCCTGTGATGTCACAATCTGGCTGCTGTGTAAGAACATTTTCATTGGCTGCTGTGTAGGAACATCCTCAATGGCTGCTGTGTAGGAACATCTTCATTGGCTGCTGTGTAGGAACAGTCTCATTGGCTGCTGTGTCTATCAATCTATCTATCTATCTATCTATCTATCTATCTATCTATCTATCTATCTATCTATCTATCTATCTATCTATCTATCTATCTATCTATCTATCTATCTATCTATCTATCTATATGTCTCTATCTCTATCTATCTATCTAGTGACTCTCAGGGCGGCGCGGCCCCCTTTTATACCCTTCCTGGACGATGAAGATGTTCCTGCACATGAAGATGTTCCTACACAGCAGCCATTGAGGATGTTCCTACACAGCAGCCAATGAAAATGTTCCTACACAGCAGCCAGATTGTGACATCACAGAGCATCCCTGTGATGTCACAATCTGGCTGCTGTGTAAGAACATTTTCATTGGCTGCTGTGTAGGAACATCCTCAATGGCTGCTGTGTAGGAACATCTTCATTGGCTGCTGTGTAGGAACAGTCTCATTGGCTGCTGTGTCTATCAATCTATCTATCTATCTATCTATCTATCTATCTATCTATCTATCTATCTATCTATCTATCTATCTATCTATCTATCTATCTATCTATCTATCTATCTATCTATCTATATGTCTCTATCTCTATCTATCTAGTGACTCTCAGGGCGGCGCGGCCCCCTTTTATACCCTTCCTGGACGATGAAGATGTTCCTGCATATGAAGATGTTCCTACACAGCAGCCATTGAGGATGTTCCTACACAGCAGCCAATGAAAATGTTCCTACACAGCAGCCAGATTGTGACATCACAGAGCATCCCTGTGATGTCACAATCTGGCTGCTGTGTAAGAACATTTTCATTGGCTGCTGTGTAGGAACATCCTCAATGGCTGATATGTAGGAACATCTTCATTGGCTGCTGTGTAGGAACAGTCTCATTGGCTGCTGTGTCTATCTATCTATCTATCTATCTATCTATCTATCTATCTATCTATCTATCTATCTATCTATCTATCTATCTATCTATATATCTATCTATCTATCTATCTATCTATCTATCTATATGTCTCTATCTCTATCTATCTATCTAGTGACTCTCAGGGCGGCGCGGCCCCCTTTTATACCCTTCCTGGACGATGAAGATGTTCCTGCACATGAAGATGTTCCTACACAGCAGCCAGATTGTGACATCACAGAGCTTCCCTGTGATGTCACAATCTGGCTGCTGTGTAAGAACATTTTCATTGGCTGCTGTGTAGGAACATCCTCAATGGCTGATATGTAGGAACATCTTCATTGGCTGCTGTGTAGGAACAGTCTCATTGGCTGCTGTGTCTATCTATCTATCTATCTATCTATCTATCTATCTATCTATCTATCTATCTATCTATCTATCTATCTATCTATCTATCTATATGTCTCTATCTCTATCTATCTATCTAGTGACTCTCAGGGCGGCGCGGCCCCCTTTTATACCCTTCCTGGACGATGAAGATGTTCCTGCACATGAAGATGTTCCTACACAGCAGCCAGATTGTGACATCACAGAGCTTCCCTGTGATGTCACAATCTGGCTGCTGTGTAAGAACATTTTCATTGGCTGCTGTGTAGGAACATCCTCAATGGCTGCTGTGTTGGAACATCTTCATTGGCTGCTGTGTAGGAACAGTCTCATTGGCTGCTGTGTCTATCTATCTATCTATCTATCTATCTATATATCTATCTATCTATCTATCTATCTATCTATCTATCTATCTATCTATCTATCTATCTATCTATCTATCTATCTATCTATCTATCTATCTATCTATCTATCTATCTATCTATCTATCTATCTATCTATCTATCTATCTATATGTCTCTATCTCTATCTATCTATCTAGTGACTCTCAGGGCGGCGCGGCCCCCTTTTATACCCTTCCTGGACGATGAAGATGTTCCTGCACATGAAGATGTTCCTACACAGCAGCCATTGAGGATGTTCCTACACAGCAGCCAATGAAAATGTTCCTACACAGCAGCCAGATTGTGACATCACAGAGCATCCCTGTGATGTCACAATCTGGCTGCTGTGAAAGAACATTTTCATTGGCTGCTGTGTAGGAACATCCTCAATGGCTGCTGTGTAGGAACATCTTCATTGGCTGCTGTGTAGGAACAGTCTCATTGGCTGCTGTGTCTATCTATCTATCTATCTATCTATCTATCTATCTATCTATCTATCTATCTATCTATCTATCTATCTATCTATCTATCTATCTATCTATCTATCTATCTATCTATCTATCTATCAATCTATCTATCTATCTATCTATCTATCTATCTATCTATCTATATGTCTCTATCTCTATCTATCTATCTAGTGACTCTCAGGGCGGCGCGGCCCCCTTTTATACCCTTCCTGGACGATGAAGATGTTCCTGCACATGAAGATGTTCCTACACAGCAGCCATTGAGGATGTTCCTACACAGCAGCCAATGAAAATGTTCCTACACAGCAGCCAGATTGTGACATCACAGAGCATCCCTGTGATGTCACAATCTGGCTGCTGTGTAAGAACATTTTCATTGGCTGCTGTGTAGGAACATCCTCAATGGCTGATATGTAGGAACATCTTCATTGGCTGCTGTGTAGGAACAGTCTCATTGGCTGCTGTGTCTATCTATCTATCTATCTATCTATCTATCTATCTATCTATCTATCTATCTATCTATCTATCTATCTATCTATCTATCTATCTATCTATCTATCTATCTATCTATCTATCTATCTATCTATCTATCTATCTATATGTCTCTATCTCTATCTATCTATCTAGTGACTCTCAGGGCGGCGCGGCCCCCTTTTATACCCTTCCTGGACGATGAAGATGTTCCTGCACATGAAGATGTTCCTACACAGCAGCCATTGAGGATGTTCCTACACAGCAGCCAATGAAAATGTTCCTACACAGCAGCCAGATTGTGACATCACAGAGCATCCCTGTGATGTCACAATCTGGCTGCTGTGAAAGAACATTTTCATTGGCTGCTGTGTAGGAACATCCTCAATGGCTGCTGTGTAGGAACATCTTCATTGGCTGCTGTGTAGGAACAGTCTCATTGGCTGCTGTGTCTATCTATCTATCTATCTATCTATCTATCTATCTATCTATCTATCTATCTATCTATCTATCTATCTATCTATCTATCTATCTATCTATCTATCTATCTATCTATCTATCTATATGTCTCTATCTCTATCTATCTATCTAGTGACTCTCAGGGCGGCGCGGCCCCCTTTTATACCCTTCCTGGACGATGAAGATGTTCCTGCACATGAAGATGTTCCTACACAGCAGCCATTGAGGATGTTCCTACACAGCAGCCAATGAAAATGTTCCTACACAGCAGCCAGATTGTGACATCACAGAGCATCCCTGTGATGTCACAATCTGGCTGCTGTGTAAGAACATTTTCATTGGCTGCTGTGTAGGAACATCCTCAATGGCTGCTGTGTTGGAACATCTTCATTGGCTGCTGTGTAGGAACAGTCTCATTGGCTGCTGTGTCTATCTATCTATCTATCTATCTATCTATCTATCTATCTATCTATCTATCTATCTATCTATCTATCTATCTATCTATCTATCTATCTATCTATCTATCTATCTATCTATCTATATGTCTCTATCTCTATCTATCTATCTAGTGACTCTCAGGGCGGCGCGGCCCCCTTTTATACCCTTCCTGGACGATGAAGATGTTCCTGCACATGAAGATGTTCCTACACAGCAGCCATTGAGGATGTTCCTACACAGCAGCCAATGAAAATGTTCCTACACAGCAGCCAGATTGTGACATCACAGAGCATCCCTGTGATGTCACAATCTGGCTGCTGTGTAAGAACATTTTCATTGGCTGCTGTGTAGGAACATCCTCAATGGCTGCTATGTAGGAACATCTTCATTGGCTGCTGTGTAGGAACAGTCTCATTGGCTGCTGTGTCTATCTATCTATCTATCTATCTATCTATCTATCTATCTATCTATCTATCTATCTATCTATCTATCTATCTATCTATCTATCTATCTATCTATCTATCTATCTATCTATCTATCTATCTATCTATCTATCTATATGTCTCTATCTCTATCTATCTATCTAGTGACTCTCAGGGCGGCGCGGCCCCCTTTTATACCCTTCCTGGACGATGAAGATGTTCCTGCACATGAAGATGTTCCTACACAGCAGCCATTGAGGATGTTCCTACACAGCAGCCAATGAAAATGTTCCTACACAGCAGCCAGATTGTGACATCACAGAGCATCCCTGTGATGTCACAATCTGGCTGCTGTGTAAGAACATTTTCATTGGCTGCTGTGTAGGAACATCCTCAATGGCTGCTGTGTAGGAACATCTTCATTGGCTGCTGTGTAGGAACAGTCTCATTGGCTGCTGTGTCTATCAATCTATCTATCTATCTATCTATCTATCTATCTATCTATCTATCTATCTATCTATCTATCTATCTATCTATCTATCTATCTATCTATCTATATGTCTCTATCTCTATCTATCTATCTAGTGACTCTCAGGGCGGCGCGGCCCCCTTTTATACCCTTCCTGGACGATGAAGATGTTCCTGCACATGAAGATGTTCCTACACAGCAGCCATTGAGGATGTTCCTACACAGCAGCCAATGAAAATGTTCCTACACAGCAGCCAGATTGTGACATCACAGAGCATCCCTGTGATGTCACAATCTGGCTGCTGTGTAAGAACATTTTCATTGGCTGCTGTGTAGGAACATCCTCAATGGCTGCTGTGTTGGAACATCTTCATTGGCTGCTGTGTAGGAACAGTCTCATTGGCTGCTGTGTCTATCTATCTATCTATCTATCTATCTATCTATCTATCTATCTATCTATCTATCTATCTATCTATCTATCTATCTATCTATCTATCTATCTATCTATCTATCTATCTATATGTCTCTATCTCTATCTATCTATCTAGTGACTCTCAGGGCGGCGCGGCCCCCTTTTATACCCTTCCTGGACGATGAAGATGTTCCTGCACATGAAGATGTTCCTACACAGCAGCCATTGAGGATGTTCCTACACAGCAGCCAATGAAAATGTTCCTACACAGCAGCCAGATTGTGACATCACAGAGCATCCCTGTGATGTCACAATCTGGCTGCTGTGTAAGAACATTTTCATTGGCTGCTGTGTAGGAACATCCTCAATGGCTGCTATGTAGGAACATCTTCATTGGCTGCTGTGTAGGAACAGTCTCATTGGCTGCTGTGTCTATCTATCTATCTATCTATCTATCTATCTATCTATCTATCTATCTATCTATCTATCTATCTATCTATCTATCTATCTATCTATCTATCTATATGTCTCTATCTCTATCTATCTATCTAGTGACTCTCAGGGCGGCGCGGCCCCCTTTTATACCCTTCCTGGACGATGAAGATGTTCCTGCACATGAAGATGTTCCTACACAGCAGCCATTGAGGATGTTCCTACACAGCAGCCAATGAAAATGTTCCTACACAGCAGCCAGATTGTGACATCACAGAGCATCCCTGTGATGTCACAATCTGGCTGCTGTGTAAGAACATTTTCATTGGCTGCTGTGTAGGAACATCCTCAATGGCTGCTGTGTAGGAACATCTTCATTGGCTGCTGTGTAGGAACAGTCTCATTGGCTGCTGTGTCTATCAATCTATCTATCTATCTATCTATCTATCTATCTATCTATCTATCTATCTATCTATCTATCTATCTATCTATCTATCTATCTATCTATCTATCTATCTATCTATATGTCTCTATCTCTATCTATCTATCTAGTGACTCTCAGGGCGGCGCGGCCCCCTTTTATACCCTTCCTGGACGATGAAGATGTTCCTGCATATGAAGATGTTCCTACACAGCAGCCATTGAGGATGTTCCTACACAGCAGCCAATGAAAATGTTCCTACACAGCAGCCAGATTGTGACATCACAGAGCATCCCTGTGATGTCACAATCTGGCTGCTGTGTAAGAACCTTTTCATTGGCTGCTGTGTAGGAACATCCTCAATGGCTGATATGTAGGAACATCTTCATTGGCTGCTGTGTAGGAACAGTCTCATTGGCTGCTGTGTCTATCTATCTATCTATCTATCTATCTATCTATCTATCTATCTATCTATCTATCTATCTATCTATCTATCTATCTATCTATCTATCTATATATCTATCTATCTATCTATCTATCTATCTATATGTCTCTATCTCTATCTATCTATCTAGTGACTCTCAGGGCGGCGCGGCCCCCTTTTATACCCTTCCTGGACGATGAAGATGTTCCTGCACATGAAGATGTTCCTACACAGCAGCCAGATTGTGACATCACAGAGCTTCCCTGTGATGTCACAATCTGGCTGCTGTGTAAGAACATTTTCATTGGCTGCTGTGTAGGAACATCCTCAATGGCTGATATGTAGGAACATCTTCATTGGCTGCTGTGTAGGAACAGTCTCATTGGCTGCTGTGTCTATCTATCTATCTATCTATCTATCTATCTATCTATCTATCTATCTATCTATCTATCTATCTATCTATCTATCTATCTATCTATCTATCTATCTATCTATCTATCTATCTATCTATCTATCTATCTATCTATCTATCTATCTATCTATATGTCTCTATCTCTATCTATCTATCTAGTGACTCTCAGGGCGGCGCGGCCCCCTTTTATACCCTTCCTGGACGATGAAGATGTTCCTGCACATGAAGATGTTCCTACACAGCAGCCAGATTGTGACATCACAGAGCTTCCCTGTGATGTCACAATCTGGCTGCTGTGTAAGAACATTTTCATTGGCTGCTGTGTAGGAACATCCTCAATGGCTGCTGTGTTGGAACATCTTCATTGGCTGCTGTGTAGGAACAGTCTCATTGGCTGCTGTGTCTATCTATCTATCTATCTATCTATCTATCTATCTATCTATCTATCTATCTATCTATCTATCTATCTATCTATCTATCTATCTATCTATCTATCTATCTATCTATCTATCTATCTATCTATCTATCTATCTATCTATCTATCTATATGTCTCTATCTCTATCTATCTATCTAGTGACTCTCAGGGCGGCGCGGCCCCCTTTTATACCCTTCCTGGACGATGAAGATGTTCCTGCACATGAAGATGTTCCTACACAGCAGCCATTGAGGATGTTCCTACACAGCAGCCAATGAAAATGTTCCTACACAGCAGCCAGATTGTGACATCACAGAGCATCCCTGTGATGTCACAATCTGGCTGCTGTGAAAGAACATTTTCATTGGCTGCTGTGTAGGAACATCCTCAATGGCTGCTGTGTAGGAACATCTTCATTGGCTGCTGTGTAGGAACAGTCTCATTGGCTGCTGTGTCTATCTATCTATCTATCTATCTATCTATCTATCTATCTATCTATCTATCTATCTATCTATCTATCTATCTATCTATCTATCTATCTATCTATCTATCTATCTATATGTCTCTATCTCTATCTATCTATCTAGTGACTCTCAGGGCGGCGCGGCCCCCTTTTATACCCTTCCTGGACGATGAAGATGTTCCTGCACATGAAGATGTTCCTACACAGCAGCCATTGAGGATGTTCCTACACAGCAGCCAATGAAAATGTTCCTACACAGCAGCCAGATTGTGACATCACAGAGCATCCCTGTGATGTCACAATCTGGCTGCTGTGTAAGAACATTTTCATTGGCTGCTGTGTAGGAACATCCTCAATGGCTGCTGTGTAGGAACATCTTCATTGGCTGCTGTGTAGGAACAGTCTCATTGGCTGCTGTGTCTATCAATCTATCTATCTATCTATCTATCTATCTATCTATCTATCTATCTATCTATCTATCTATCTATCTATCTATCTATCTATCTATCTATCTATCTATCTATCTATCTATCTATCTATATGTCTCTATCTCTATCTATCTATCTAGTGACTCTCAGGGCGGCGCGGCCCCCTTTTATACCCTTCCTGGACGATGAAGATGTTCCTGCATATGAAGATGTTCCTACACAGCAGCCATTGAGGATGTTCCTACACAGCAGCCAATGAAAATGTTCCTACACAGCAGCCAGATTGTGACATCACAGAGCATCCCTGTGATGTCACAATCTGGCTGCTGTGTAAGAACATTTTCATTGGCTGCTGTGTAGGAACATCCTCAATGGCTGATATGTAGGAACATCTTCATTGGCTGCTGTGTAGGAACAGTCTCATTGGCTGCTGTGTCTATCTATCTATCTATCTATCTATCTATCTATCTATCTATCTATCTATCTATCTATCTATCTATCTATCTATCTATCTATCTATATGTCTCTATCTCTATCTATCTATCTAGTGACTCTCAGGGCGGCGCGGCCCCCTTTTATACCCTTCCTGGACGATGAAGATGTTCCTGCACATGAAGATGTTCCTACACAGCAGCCAGATTGTGACATCACAGAGCTTCCCTGTGATGTCACAATCTGGCTGCTGTGTAAGAACATTTTCATTGGCTGCTGTGTAGGAACATCCTCAATGGCTGATATGTAGGAACATCTTCATTGGCTGCTGTGTAGGAACAGTCTCATTGGCTGCTGTGTCTATCTATCTATCTATCTATCTATCTATCTATCTATCTATCTATCTATCTATCTATCTATCTATCTATCTATCTATCTATCTATCTATCTATCTATCTATCTATCTATCTATCTATCTATCTATCTATCTATCTATCTCTATCTATCTATCTAGTGACTCTCAGGGCGGCGCGGCCCCCTTTTATACCCTTCCTGGACGATGAAGATGTTCCTGCACATGAAGATGTTCCTACACAGCAGCCAGATTGTGACATCACAGAGCTTCCCTGTGATGTCACAATCTGGCTGCTGTGTAAGAACATTTTCATTGGCTGCTGTGTAGGAACATCCTCAATGGCTGCTGTGTTGGAACATCTTCATTGGCTGCTGTGTAGGAACAGTCTCATTGGCTGCTGTGTCTATCTATCTATCTATCTATCTATCTATCTATCTATCTATCTATCTATCTATCTATCTATCTATCTATCTATCTATATGTCTCTATCTCTATCTATCTATCTAGTGACTCTCAGGGCGGCGCGGCCCCCTTTTATACCCTTCCTGGACGATGAAGATGTTCCTGCACATGAAGATGTTCCTACACAGCAGCCATTGAGGATGTTCCTACACAGCAGCCAATGAAAATGTTCCTACACAGCAGCCAGATTGTGACATCACAGAGCATCCCTGTGATGTCACAATCTGGCTGCTGTGTAAGAACATTTTCATTGGCTGCTGTGTAGGAACATCCTCAATGGCTGCTATGTAGGAACATCTTCATTGGCTGCTGTGTAGGAACAGTCTCATTGGCTGCTGTGTCTATCTATCTATCTATCTATCTATCTATCTATCTATCTATCTATCTATCTATCTATCTATCTATCTATCTATCTATCTATCTATCTATCTATCTATCTATCTATCTATCTATATGTCTCTATCTCTATCTATCTATCTAGTGACTCTCAGGGCGGCGCGGCCCCCTTTTATACCCTTCCTGGACGATGAAGATGTTCCTGCACATGAAGATGTTCCTACACAGCAGCCATTGAGGATGTTCCTACACAGCAGCCAATGAAAATGTTCCTACACAGCAGCCAGATTGTGACATCACAGAGCATCCCTGTGATGTCACAATCTGGCTGCTGTGTAGGAACATTTTCATTGGCTGCTGTGTAGGAACATCCTCAATGGCTGCTGTGTAGGAATATCTTCATTGGCTGCTGTTTAGGAACAGTCTCATTGGCTGCTGTGTCTATCTATCTATCTATCTATCTATCTATCTATCTATCTTTCTATCTATCTATCTATCTATCTATCTATCTATCTATCTATATGTCTCTATCTCTATCTATCTATCTAGTGACTCTCAGGGCGGCGTGCCCCCCTTTTATACCCTTCCTGGACGATGAAGATGTTCCTGCACATGAAGATGTTCCTACACAGCAGCCATTGAGGATGTTCCTACACAGCAGCCAATGAAAATGTTCCTACACAGCAGCCAGATTGTGACATCACAGAGCATCCCTGTGATGTCACAATCTGGCTGCTGTGAAAGAACATTTTCATTGGCTGCTGTGTAGGAACATCCTCAATGGCTGCTGTGTAGGAACATCTTCATTGGCTGCTGTGTAGGAACAGTCTCATTGGCTGCTGTGTCTATCTATCTATCTATCTATCTATCTATCTATCTATCTATCTATCTATCTATCTATCTATCTATCTATCTATCTATCTATCTATCTATCTATCTATCTATCTATCTATCTATCTATATGTCTCTATCTCTATCTATCTATCTAGTGACTCTCAGGGCGGCGCGGCCCCCTTTTATACCCTTCCTGGACGATGAAGATGTTCCTGCACATGAAGATGTTCCTACACAGACGCCATTGAGGATGTTCCTACACAGCAGCCAATGAAAATGTTCCTACACAGCAGCCAGATTGTGACATCACAGAGCATCCCTGTGATGTCACAATCTGGCTGCTGTGTAGGAACATTTTCATTGGCTGCTGTGTAGGAACATCCTCAATGGCTGCTGTGTAGGAATATCTTCATTGGCTGCTGTGTAGGAACAGTCTCATTGGCTGCTGTGTCTATCTATCTATCTATCTATCTATCTATCTATCTATCTATCTATCTATCTATCTATCTATCTATCTATCTATCTATCTATCTATCTATCTATCTATCTATCTATCTATCTATCTATATGTCTCTATCTCTATCTATCTATCTAGTGACTCTCAGGGCGGCGCGGCCCCCTTTTATACCCTTCCTGGACGATGAAGATGTTCCTGCACATGAAGATGTTCCTACACAGCAGCCATTGAGGATGTTCCTACACAGCAGCCAATGAAAATGTTCCTACACAGCAGCCAGATTGTGACATCACAGAGCATCCCTGTGATGTCACAATCTGGCTGCTGTGTAAGAACATTTTCATTGGCTGCTGTGTAGGAACATCCTCAATGGCTTATATGTAGGAACATCTTCATTGGCTGCTGTGTAGGAACAGTCTCATTGGCTGCTGTGTCTATCTATCTATCTATCTATCTATCTATCTATCTATCTATCTATCTATCTATCTATCTATCTATCTATCTATCTATCTATCTATCTATATGTCTCTATCTCTATCTATCTATCTAGTGACTCTCAGGGCGGCGCGGCCCCCTTTTATACCCTTCCTGGACGATGAAGATGTTCCTGCACATGAAGATGTTCCTACACAGCAGCCATTGAGGATGTTCCTACACAGCAGCCAATGAAAATGTTCCTACACAGCAGCCAGATTGTGACATCACAGAGCATCCCTGTGATGTCACAATCTGGCTGCTGTGTAAGAACATTTTCATTGGCTGCTGTGTAGGAACATCCTCAATGGCTGCTGTGTAGGAACATCTTCATTGGCTGCTGTGTAGGAACAGTCTCATTGGCTGCTGTGTCTATCAATCTATCTATCTATCTATCTATCTATCTATCTATCTATCTATCTATCTATCTATCTATCTATCTATCTATCTATCTATCTATCTATCTATCTATCTATCTATCTATCTATCTATCTATCTATATGTCTCTATCTCTATCTATCTATCTAGTGACTCTCAGGGCGGCGCGGCCCCCTTTTATACCCTTCCTGGACGATGAAGATGTTCCTGCATATGAAGATGTTCCTACACAGCAGCCATTGAGGATGTTCCTACACAGCAGCCAATGAAAATGTTCCTACACAGCAGCCAGATTGTGACATCACAGAGCATCCCTGTGATGTCACAATCTGGCTGCTGTGTAAGAACATTTTCATTGGCTGCTGTGTAGGAACATCCTCAATGGCTGATATGTAGGAACATCTTCATTGGCTGCTGTGTAGGAACATCTTCATTGGCTGCTGTGTAGGAACAGTCTCATTGGCTGCTGTGTCTATCTATCTATCTATCTATCTATCTATCTATCTATCTATCTATCTATCTATCTATCTATCTATCTATCTATCTATCTATCTATCTATCTATCTATCTATCTATCTATCTATCTATCTATCTGTCTCTATCTCTATCTATCTATCTAGTGACTCTCAGGGCGGCGCGGCCCCCTTTTATACCCTTCCTGGACGATGAAGATGTTCCTGCACATGAAGATGTTCCTACACAGCAGCCAGATTGTGACATCACAGAGCTTCCCTGTGATGTCACAATCTGGCTGCTGTGTAAGAACATTTTCATTGGCTGCTGTGTAGGAACATCCTCAATGGCTGATATGTAGGAACATCTTCATTAGCTGCTGTGTAGGAACAGTCTCATTGGCTGCTGTGTCTATCTATCTATCTATCTATCTATCTATCTATCTATCTATCTATCTATCTATCTATCTATCTATCTATCTATCTATCTATCTATCTATCTATCTCTATCTCTATCTATCTATCTAGTGACTCTCAGGGCGGCGCGGCCCCCTTTTATACCCTTCCTGGACGATGAAGATGTTCCTGCACATGAAGATGTTCCTACACAGCAGCCAGATTGTGACATCACAGAGCTTCCCTGTGATGTCACAATCTGGCTGCTGTGTAAGAACATTTTCATTGGCTGCTGTGTAGGAACATCCTCAATGGCTGCTGTGTTGGAACATCTTCATTGGCTGCTGTGTTGGAACAGTCTCATTGGCTGCTGTGTCTATCTATCTATCTATCTATCTATCTATCTATCTATCTATCTATCTATCTATCTATCTATCTATCTATCTATCTATCTATCTATCTATCTATCTATCTATCTATCTATCTATCTATCTATCTATCTATCTATCTATCTATATGTCTCTATCTCTATCTATCTATCTAGTGACTCTCAGGGCGGCGCGGCCCCCTTTTATACCCTTCCTGGACGATGAAGATGTTCCTGCACATGAAGATGTTCCTACACAGCAGCCATTGAGGATGTTCCTACACAGCAGCCAATGAAAATGTTCCTACACAGCAGCCAGATTGTGACATCACAGAGCATCCCTGTGATGTCACAATCTGGCTGCTGTGTAAGAACATTTTCATTGGCTGCTGTGTAGGAACATCCTCAATGGCTGCTATGTAGGAACATCTTCATTGGCTGCTGTGTAGGAACAGTCTCATTGGCTGCTGTGTCTATCTATCTATCTATCTATCTATCTATCTATCTATCTATCTATCTATCTATCTATCTATCTATCTATCTATCTATCTATCTATCTATCTATCTATCTATCTATCTATATGTCTCTATCTCTATCTATCTATCTAGTGACTCTCAGGGCGGCGCGGCCCCCTTTTATACCCTTCCTGGACGATGAAGATGTTCCTGCACATGAAGATGTTCCTACACAGCAGCCATTGAGGATGTTCCTACACAGCAGCCAATGAAAATGTTCCTACACAGCAGCCAGATTGTGACATCACAGAGCATCCCTGTGATGTCACAATCTGGCTGCTGTGTAAGAACATTTTCATTGGCTGCTGTGTAGGAACATCCTCAATGGCTGCTGTGTAGGAACATCTTCATTGGCTGCTGTGTAGGAACAGTCTCATTGGCTGCTGTGTCTATCAATCTATCTATCTATCTATCTATCTATCTATCTATCTATCTATCTATCTATCTATCTATCTATCTATCTATCTATCTATCTATCTATCTATCTATCTATCTATATGTCTCTATCTCTATCTATCTATCTAGTGACTCTCAGGGCGGCGCGGCCCCCTTTTATACCCTTCCTGGACGATGAAGATGTTCCTGCATATGAAGATGTTCCTACACAGCAGCCATTGAGGATGTTCCTACACAGCAGCCAATGAAAATGTTCCTACACAGCAGCCAGATTGTGACATCACAGAGCATCCCTGTGATGTCACAATCTGGCTGCTGTGTAAGAACATTTTCATTGGCTGCTGTGTAGGAACATCCTCAATGGCTGATATGTAGGAACATCTTCATTGGCTGCTGTGTAGGAACAGTCTCATTGGCTGCTGTGTCTATCTATCTATCTATCTATCTATCTATCTATCTATCTATCTATCTATCTATCTATCTATCTATCTATCTATCTATCTATCTATCTATCTATCTATCTATCTATCTATCTATCTATCTATCTATCTGTCTCTATCTCTATCTCTATCTATCTATCTAGTGACTCTCAGGGCGGCGCGGCCCCCTTTTATACCCTTCCTGGACGATGAAGATGTTCCTGCACATGAAGATGTTCCTACACAGCAGCCAGATTGTGACATCACAGAGCTTCCCTGTGATGTCACAATCTGGCTGCTGTGTAAGAACATTTTCATTGGCTGCTGTGTAGGAACATCCTCAATGGCTGATATGTAGGAACATCTTCATTGGCTGCTGTGTAGGAACAGTCTCATTGGCTGCTGTGTCTATCTATCTATCTATCTATCTATCTATCTATCTATCTATCTATCTATCTATCTATCTATCTATCTATCTATCTATCTATCTATCTATCTATCTATCTATCTATCTATCTATCTCTATCTCTATCTATCTATCTAGTGACTCTCAGGGCGGCGCGGCCCCCTTTTATACCCTTCCTGGACGATGAAGATGTTCCTGCACATGAAGATGTTCCTACACAGCAGCCAGATTGTGACATCACAGAGCTTCCCTGTGATGTCACAATCTGGCTGCTGTGTAAGAACATTTTCATTGGCTGCTGTGTAGGAACATCCTCAATGGCTGCTGTGTTGGAACATCTTCATTGGCTGCTGTGTTGGAACAGTCTCACTGGCTGCTGTGTCTATCTATCTATCTATCTATCTATCTATCTATCTATCTATCTATCTATCTATCTATCTATCTATCTATCTATCTATCTATCTATCTATCTATCTATCTATCTATCTATCTATCTATCTATCTATATGTCTCTATCTCTATCTATCTATCTAGTGACTCTCAGGGCGGCGCGGCCCCCTTTTATACCCTTCCTGGACGATGAAGATGTTCCTGCACATGAAGATGTTCCTACACAGCAGCCATTGAGGATGTTCCTACACAGCAGCCAATGAAAATGTTCCTACACAGCAGCCAGATTGTGACATCACAGAGCATCCCTGTGATGTCACAATCTGGCTGCTGTGTAAGAACATTTTCATTGGCTGCTGTGTAGGAACATCCTCAATGGCTGCTATGTAGGAACATCTTCATTGGCTGCTGTGTAGGAACAGTCTCATTGGCTGCTGTGTCTATCAATCTATCTATCTATCTATCTATCTATCTATCTATCTATCTATCTATCTATCTATCTATCTATCTATCTATCTATCTATCTATCTATCTATCTATCTATCTATCTATCTATATGTCTCTATCTCTATCTATCTATCTAGTGACTCTCAGGGCGGCGCGGCCCCCTTTTATACCCTTCCTGGACGATGAAGATGTTCCTGCACATGAAGATGTTCCTACACAGCAGCCATTGAGGATGTTCCTACACAGCAGCCAATGAAAATGTTCCTACACAGCAGCCAGATTGTGACATCACAGAGCATCCCTGTGATGTCACAATCTGGCTGCTGTGTAGGAACATTTTCATTGGCTGCTGTGTAGGAACATCCTCAATGGCTGCTGTGTAGGAATATCTTCATTGGCTGCTGTGTAGGAACAGTCTCATTGGCTGCTGTGTCTATCTATCTATCTATCTATCTATCTATCTATCTATCTATCTATCTATCTATCTATCTATCTATCTATCTATCTATCTATCTATCTATCTATCTATATGTCTCTATCTCTATCTATCTATCTAGTGACTCTCAGGGCGGCGCGGCCCCCTTTTATACCCTTCCTGGACGATGAAGATGTTCCTGCACATGAAGATGTTCCTACACAGCAGCCATTGAGGATGTTCCTACACAGCAGCCAATGAAAATGTTCCTACACAGCAGCCAGATTGTGACATCACAGAGCTTCCCTGTGATGTCACAATCTGGCTGCTGTGTAAGAACATTTTCATTGGCTGCTGTGTAGGAACATCCTCAATGGCTGCTGTGTTGGAACATCTTCATTGGCTGCTGTGTAGGAACAGTCTCATTGGCTGCTGTGTCTATCTATCTATCTATCTATCTATCTATCTATCTATCTATCTATCTATCTATCTATCTATCTATCTATCTATCTATCTATCTATCTATCTATCTATCTATCTATCTATCTATCTATCTATCTATCTATATGTCTCTATCTCTATCTATCTATCTAGTGACTCTCAGGGCGGCGCGGCCCCCTTTTATACCCTTCCTGGACGATGACGATGTTCCTGCACATGAAGATGTTCCTACACAGCAGCCATTGATGATGTTCCTACACAGCAGCCAATGAAAATGTTCCTACACAGCAGCCAGATTGTGACATCACAGAGCATCCCTGTGATGTCACAATCTGGCTGCTGTGAAAGAACATTTTCATTGGCTGCTGTGTAGGAACATCCTCAATGGCTGCTGTGTAGGAACATCTTCATTGGCTGCTGTGTAGGAACAGTCTCATTGGCTGCTGTGTCTATCTATCTATCTATCTATCTATCTATCTATCTATCTATCTATCTATCTATCTATCTATCTATCTATCTATCTATCTATCTATCTATCTATCTATCTATCTATATGTCTCTATCTCTATCTATCTATCTAGTGACTCTCAGGGCGGCGCGGCCCCCTTTTATACCCTTCCTGGACGATGAAGATGTTCCTGCACATGAAGATGTTCCTACACAGCAGCCATTGAGGATGTTCCTACACAGCAGCCAATGAAAATGTTCCTACACAGCAGCCAGATTGTGACATCACAGAGCATCCCTGTGATGTCACAATCTGGCTGCTGTGTAAGAACATTTTCATTGGCTGCTGTGTAGGAACATCCTCAATGGCTGATATGTAGGAACATCTTCATTGGCTGCTGTGTAGGAACAGTCTCATTGGCTGCTGTGTCTATCTATCTATCTATCTATCTATCTATCTATCTATCTATCTATCTATCTATCTATCTATCTATCTATCTATCTATCTATCTATCTATATGTCTCTATCTCTATCTATCTATCTAGTGACTCTCAGGGCGGCGCGGCCCCCTTTTATACCCTTCCTGGACGATGAAGATGTTCCTGCATATGAAGATGTTCCTACACAGCAGCCATTGAGGATGTTCCTACACAGCAGCCAATGAAAATGTTCCTACACAGCAGCCAGATTGTGACATCACAGAGCATCCCTGTGATGTCACAATCTGGCTGCTGTGTAAGAACATTTTCATTGGCTGCTGTGTAGGAACATCCTCAATGGCTGATATGTAGGAACATCTTCATTGGCTGCTGTGTAGGAACAGTCTCATTGGCTGCTGTGTCTATCTATCTATCTATCTATCTATCTATCTATCTATCTATCTATCTATCTATCTATCTATCTATCTATCTATCTATCTATCTATCTATCTATCTATCTATCTATCTATCTATATGTCTCTATCTCTATCTATCTATCTAGTGACTCTCAGGGCGGCGCGGCCCCCTTTTATACCCTTCCTGGACGATGAAGATGTTCCTGCACATGAAGATGTTCCTACACAGCAGCCATTGAGGATGTTCCTACACAGCAGCCAATGAAAATGTTCCTACACAGCAGCCAGATTGTGACATCACAGAGCATCCCTGTGATGTCACAATCTGGCTGCTGTGTAAGAACATTTTCATTGGCTGCTGTGTAGGAACATCCTCAATGGCTGCTGTGTAGGAACATCTTCATTGGCTGCTGTGTAGGAACAGTCTCATTGGCTGCTGTGTCTATCAATCTATCTATCTATCTATCTATCTATCTATCTATCTATCTATCTATCTATCTATCTATCTATCTATCTATCTATCTATCTATCTATCTATCTATCTATCTATCTATCTATCTATCTATCTATCTATCTATCTATCTATCTATCTATATGTCTCTATCTCTATCTATCTATCTAGTGACTCTCAGGGCGGCGCGGCCCCCTTTTATACCCTTCCTGGACGATGAAGATGTTCCTGCATATGAAGATGTTCCTACACAGCAGCCATTGAGGATGTTCCTACACAGCAGCCAATGAAAATGTTCCTACACAGCAGCCAGATTGTGACATCACAGAGCTTCCCTGTGATGTCACAATCTGGCTGCTGTGTAAGAACATTTTCATTGGCTGCTGTGTAGGAACATCCTCAATGGCTGATATGTAGGAACATCTTCATTGGCTGCTGTGTAGGAACAGTCTCATTGGCTGCTGTGTCTATCTATCTATCTATCTATCTATCTATCTATCTATCTATCTATCTATCTATCTATCTATCTATCTATCTATCTATCTATCTATCTATCTATCTATCTATCTATCTATCTATCTATCTATCTATCTATCTATCTATATGTCTCTATCTCTATCTATCTATCTAGTGACTCTCAGGGCGGCGCGGCCCCCTTTTATACCCTTCCTGGACGATGAAGATGTTCCTGCACATGAAGATGTTCCTACACAGCAGCCATTGAGGATGTTCCTACACAGCAGCCAATGAAAATGTTCCTACACAGCAGCCAGATTGTGACATCACAGAGCATCCCTGTGATGTCACAATCTGGCTGCTGTGTAAGAACATTTTCATTGGCTGCTGTGTAGGAACATCCTCAATGGCTGCTGTGTAGGAACATCTTCATTGGCTGCTGTGTAGGAACAGTCTCATTGGCTGCTGTGTCTATCAATCTATCTATCTATCTATCTATCTATCTATCTATCTATCTATCTATCTATCTATCTATCTATCTATCTATCTATCTATCTATCTATCTATCTATCTATCTGTCTCTATCTCTATCTATCTATCTAGTGACTCTCAGGGCGGCGCGGCCCCCTTTTATACCCTTCCTGGACGATGAAGATGTTCCTGCATATGAAGATGTTCCTACACAGCAGCCATTGAGGATGTTCCTACACAGCAGCCAATGAAAATGTTCCTACACAGCAGCCAGATTGTGACATCACAGAGCTTCCCTGTGATGTCACAATCTGGCTGCTGTGTAAGAACATTTTCATTGGCTGCTGTGTAGGAACATCCTCAATGGCTGATATGTAGGAACATCTTCATTGGCTGCTGTGTAGGAACAGTCTCATTGGCTGCTGTGTCTATCTATCTATCTATCTATCAATCTATCTATCTATCTATCTATCTATCTATCTATCTATCTATCTATCTATCTATCTATCTATCTATCTATCTATCTATCTATCTATCTATCTATCTATCTATCTATCTATCTATATGTCTCTATCTCTATCTATCTATCTAGTGACTCTCAGGGCGGCGCGGCCCCCTTTTATACCCTTCCTGGACGATGAAGATGTTCCTGCACATGAAGATGTTCCTACACAGCAGCCAGATTGTGACATCACAGAGCTTCCCTGTGATGTCACAATCTGGCTGCTGTGTAAGAACATTTTCATTGGCTGCTGTGTAGGAACATCCTCAATGGCTGCTGTGTTGGAACATCTTCATTGGCTGCTGTGTAGGAACAGTCTCATTGGCTGCTGTGTCTATCTATCTATCTATCTATCTATCTATCTATCTATCTATCTATCTATCTATCTATCTATCTATCTATCTATCTATCTATCTATCTATCTATCTATCTATCTATCTATCTATATGTCTCTATCTCTATCTATCTATCTAGTGACTCTCAGGGCGGCGCGGCCCCCTTTTATACCCTTCCTGGACGATGAAGATGTTCCTGCACATGAAGATGTTCCTACACAGCAGCCATTGAGGATGTTCCTACACAGCAGCCAATGAAAATGTTCCTACACAGCAGCCAGATTGTGACATCACAGAGCATCCCTGTGATGTCACAATCTGGCTGCTGTGTAAGAACATTTTCATTGGCTGCTGTGTAGGAACATCCTCAATGGCTGCTGTGTAGGAACATCTTCATTGGCTGCTGTGTAGGAACAGTCTCATTGGCTGCTGTGTCTATCAATCTATCTATCTATCTATCTATCTATCTATCTATCTATCTATCTATCTATCTATCTATCTATCTATCTATCTATCTATCTATCTATCTATCTATCTATCTATCTATCTATCTATATGTCTCTATCTCTATCTATCTATCTAGTGACTCTCAGGGCGGCGCGGCCCCCTTTTATACCCTTCCTGGACGATGAAGATGTTCCTGCATATGAAGATGTTCCTACACAGCAGCCATTGAGGATGTTCCTACACAGCAGCCAATGAAAATGTTCCTACACAGCAGCCAGATTGTGACATCACAGAGCTTCCCTGTGATGTCACAATCTGGCTGCTGTGTAAGAACATTTTCATTGGCTGCTGTGTAGGAACATCCTCAATGGCTGATATGTAGGAACATCTTCATTGGCTGCTGTGTAGGAACAGTCTCATTGGCTGCTGTGTCTATCTATCTATCTATCTATCTATCTATCTATCTATCTATCTATCTATCTATCTATCTATCTATCTATCTATCTATCTATCTATCTATCTATCTATCTATCTATCTATCTATCTATCTATCTATATGTCTCTATCTCTATCTATCTATCTAGTGACTCTCAGGGCGGCGCGGCCCCCTTTTATACCCTTCCTGGACGATGAAGATGTTCCTGCACATGAAGATGTTCCTACACAGCAGCCAGATTGTGACATCACAGAGCTTCCCTGTGATGTCACAATCTGGCTGCTGTGTAAGAACATTTTCATTGGCTGCTGTGTAGGAACATCCTCAATGGCTGCTGTGTTGGAACATCTTCATTGGCTGCTGTGTAGGAACAGTCTCATTGGCTGCTGTGTCTATCTATCTATCTATCTATCTATCTATCTATCTATCTATCTATCTATCTATCTATCTATCTATCTATCTATCTATCTATCTATCTATCTATCTATCTATCTATCTATCTATATGTCTCTATCTCTATCTATCTATCTAGTGACTCTCAGGGCGGCGCGGCCCCCTTTTATACCCTTCCTGGACGATGAAGATGTTCCTGCACATGAAGATGTTCCTACACAGCAGCCATTGAGGATGTTCCTACACAGCAGCCAATGAAAATGTTCCTACACAGCAGCCAGATTGTGACATCACAGAGCATCCCTGTGATGTCACAATCTGGCTGCTGTGTAAGAACATTTTCATTGGCTGCTGTGTAGGAACATCCTCAATGGCTGCTATGTAGGAACATCTTCATTGGCTGCTGTGTAGGAACAGTCTCATTGGCTGCTGTGTCTATCTATCTATCTATCTATCTATCTATCTATCTATCTATCTATCTATCTATCTATATGTCTCTATCTCTATCTATCTATCTAGTGACTCTCAGGGCGGCGCGGCCCCCTTTTATACCCTTCCTGGACGATGAAGATGTTCCTGCACATGAAGATGTTCCTACACAGCAGCCATTGAGGATGTTCCTACACAGCAGCCAATGAAAATGTTCCTACACAGCAGCCAGATTGTGACATCACAGAGCATCCCTGTGATGTCACAATCTGGCTGCTGTGTAGGAACATTTTCATTGGCTGCTGTGTAGGAACATCCTCAATGGCTGCTGTGTAGGAATATCTTCATTGGCTGCTGTGTAGGAACAGTCTCATTGGCTGCTGTGTCTATCTATCTATCTATCTATCTATCTATCTATCTATCTATCTATCTATCTATCTATCTATCTATCTATCTATCTATCTATCTATCTATCTATATGTCTCTATCTCTATCTATCTATCTATCTAGTGACTCTCAGGGCGGCGCGGCCCCCTTTTATACCCTTCCTGGACGATGAAGATGTTCCTGCACATGAAGATGTTCCTACACAGCAGCCATTGAGGATGTTCCTACACAGCAGCCAATGAAAATGTTCCTACACAGCAGCCAGATTGTGACATCACAGAGCATCCCTGTGATGTCACAATCTGGCTGCTGTGTAAGAACATTTTCATTGGCTGCTGTGTAGGAACATCCTCAATGGCTGATATGTAGGAACATCTTCATTGGCTGCTGTGTAGGAACAGTCTCATTGGCTGCTGTGTCTATCTATCTATCTATCTATCTATCTATCTATCTATCTATCCATCTATCTATCTATCTATCTATCTATCTATCTATCTATCTATCTATCTATCTATCTATCTATATGTCTCTATCTCTATCTATCTATCTAGTGACTCTCAGGGCGGCGCGGCCCCCTTTTATACCCTTCCTGGACGATGAAGATGTTCCTGCACATGAAGATGTTCCTACACAGCAGCCATTGAGGATGTTCCTACACAGCAGCCAATGAAAATGTTCCTACACAGCAGCCAGATTGTGACATCACAGAGCATCCCTGTGATGTCACAATCTGGCTGCTGTGTAAGAACATTTTCATTGGCTGCTGTGTAGGAACATCCTCAATGGCTGCTGTGTAAGAACATCTTCATTGGCTGCTGTGTAGGAACAGTCTCATTGGCTGCTGTGTCTATCAATCTATCTATCTATCTATCTATCTATCTATCTATCTATCTATCTATCTATCTATCTATCTATCTATCTATCTATCTATCTATCTATCTATCTATCTATCTATCTATCTATCTATCTATCTATCTATCTATCTATATGTCTCTATCTCTATCTATCTATCTAGTGACTCTCAGGGCGGCGCGGCCCCCTTTTATACCCTTCCTGGACGATGAAGATGTTCCTGCACATGAAGATGTTCCTACACAGCAGCCATTGAGGATGTTCCTACACAGCAGCCAATGAAAATGTTCCTACACAGCAGCCAGATTGTGACATCACAGAGCATCCCTGTGATGTCACAATCTGGCTGCTGTGTAAGAACATTTTCATTGGCTGCTGTGTAGGAACATCCTCAATGGCTGCTGTGTAGGAACATCTTCATTGGCTGCTGTGTAGGAACAGTCTCATTGGCTGTTGTGTCTATCAATCTATCTATCTATCTATCTATCTATCTATCTATCTATCTATCTATCTATCTATCTATCTATCTATCTATCTATCTATCTATCTATCTATCTATCTATATGTCTCTATCTCTATCTATCTATCTAGTGACTCTCAGGGCGGCGCGGCCCCCTTTTATACCCTTCCTGGACGATGAAGATGTTCCTGCATATGAAGATGTTCCTACACAGCAGCCATTGAGGATGTTCCTACACAGCAGCCAATGAAAATGTTCCTACACAGCAGCCAGATTGTGACATCACAGAGCATCCCTGTGATGTCACAATCTGGCTGCTGTGTAAGAACATTTTCATTGGCTGCTGTGTAGGAACATCCTCAATGGCTGCTATGTAGGAACATCTTCATTGGCTGCTGTGTAGGAACAGTCTCATTGGCTGCTGTGTCTATCTATCTATCTATCTATCTATCTATCTATCTATCTATCTATCTATCTATCTATCTATCTATCTATCTATCTATCTATCTATATGTCTCTATCTCTATCTATCTATCTAGTGACTCTCAGGGCGGCGCGGCCCCCTTTTATACCCTTCCTGGACGATGAAGATGTTCCTGCACATGAAGATGTTCCTACACAGCAGCCATTGAGGATGTTCCTACACAGCAGCCAATGAAAATGTTCCTACACAGCAGCCAGATTGTGACATCACAGAGCATCACTGTGATGTCACAATCTGGCTGCTGTGTAGGAACATTTTCATTGGCTGCTGTGTAGGAACATCCTCAATGGCTGCTGTGTAGGAATATCTTCATTGGCTGCTGTGTAGGAACAGTCTCATTGGCTGCTGTGTCTATCTATCTATCTATCTATCTATCTATCTATCTATCTATCTATCTATCTATCTATCTATCTATCTATCTATCTATCTATCTATCTATCTATCTATCTATCTATCTATCTATATGTCTCTATCTCTATCTATCTATCTAGTGACTCTCAGGGCGGCGCGGCCCCCTTTTATACCCTTCCTGGACGATGAAGATGTTCCTGCACATGCAGATGTTCCTACACAGCAGCCATTGAGGATGTTCCTACACAGCAGCCAATGAAAATGTTCCTACACAGCAGCCAGATTGTGACATCACAGAGCATCCCTGTGATGTCACAATCTGGCTGCTGTGAAAGAACATTTTCATTGGCTGCTGTGTAGGAACATCCTCAATGGCTGCTGTGTAGGAACATCTTCATTGGCTGCTGTGTAGGAACAGTCTCATTGGCTGCTGTGTCTATCTATCTATCTATCTATCTATCTATCTATCTATCTATCTATCTATCTATCTATCTATCTATCTATCTATCTATCTATCTATCTATCTATCTATCTATCTATCTATCTATATGTCTCTATCTCTATCTATCTATCTAGTGACTCTCAGGGCGGCGCGGCCCCCTTTTATACCCTTCCTGGACGATGAAGATGTTCCTGCACATGCAGATGTTCCTACACAGCAGCCATTGAGGATGTTCCTACACAGCAGCCAATGAAAATGTTCCTACACAGCAGCCAGATTGTGACATCACAGAGCATCCCTGTGATGTCACAATCTGGCTGCTGTGAAAGAACATTTTCATTGGCTGCTGTGTAGGAACATCCTCAATGGCTGCTGTGTAGGAACATCTTCATTGGCTGCTGTGTAGGAACAGTCTCATTGGCTGCTGTGTCTATCTATCTATCTATCTATCTATCTATCTATCTATCTATCTATCTATCTATCTATCTATCTATCTATCTATCTATCTATCTATCTATCTATCTATC
This sequence comes from Borostomias antarcticus, assembly GCF_949987555.1. Lineage (NCBI taxonomy): Eukaryota > Metazoa > Chordata > Actinopteri > Stomiiformes > Stomiidae > Borostomias > Borostomias antarcticus. Next base: position 165,803 of record NW_028175647.1, read on the forward strand.
TATCTATCTATCTATCTATCTATCTATCTATCTATATGTCTCTATCTCTATCTATCTATCTATCTAGTGACTCTCAGGGCGGCGCGGCCCCCTTTTATACCCTTCCTGGACGATGAAGATGTTCCTGCACATGAAGATGTTCCTACACAGCAGCCATTGAGGATGTTCCTACACAGCAGCCAATGAAAATGTTCCTACACAGCAGCCAGATTGTGACATCACAGAGCATCCCTGTGATGTCACAATCTGGCTGCTGTGTAAGAACATTTTCATTGGCTGCTGTGTAGGAACATCCTCAATGGCTGATATGTAGGAACATCTTCATTGGCTGCTGTGTAGGAACAGTCTCATTGGCTGCTGTGTCTATCTATCTATCTATCTATCTATCTATCTATCTATCTATCTATCTATCTATCTATCTATCTATCTATCTATCCATCTATCTATCTATCTATCTATCTATCTATCTATCTATCTATCTATCTATCTATCTATCTATCTATATGTCTCTATCTCTATCTATCTATCTAGTGACTCTCAGGGCGGCGCGGCCCCCTTTTATACCCTTCCTGGACGATGAAGATGTTCCTGCACATGAAGATGTTCCTACACAGCAGCCATTGAGGATGTTCCTACACAGCAGCCAATGAAAATGTTCCTACACAGCAGCCAGATTGTGACATCACAGAGCATCCCTGTGATGTCACAATCTGGCTGCTGTGTAGGAACATTTTCATTGGCTGCTGTGTAGGAACATCCTCAATGGCTGCTGTGTAGGAATATCTTCATTGGCTGCTGTGTAGGAACAGTCTCATTGGCTGCTGTGTCTATCTATCTATCTATCTATCTATCTATCTATCTATCTATCTATCTATCTATCTATCTATCTATCTATCTATCTATCTATCTATCTATCTATCTATCTATCTATATGTCTCTATCTCTATCTATCTATCTAGTGACTCTCAGGGCGGCGCGGCCCCCTTTTATACCCTTCCTGGACGATGAAGATGTTCCTGCACATGAAGATGTTCCTACACAGCAGCCATTGAGGATGTTCCTACACAGCAGCCAATGAAAATGTTCCTACACAGCAGCCAGATTGTGACATCACAGAGCATCCCTGTGATGTCACAATCTGGCTGCTGTGAAAGAACATTTTCATTGGCTGCTGTGTAGGAACATCCTCAATGGCTGCTGTGTAGGAACATCTTCATTGGCTGCTGTGTAGGAACAGTCTCATTGGCTGCTGTGTCTATCAATCTATCTATCTATCTATCTATCTATCTATCTATCTATCTATCTATCTATCTATCTATCTATCTATCTATCTATCTATCTATCTATCTATCTATCTATCTATCTATATGTCTCTATCTCTATCTATCTATCTAGTGACTCTCAGGGCGGCGCGGCCCCCTTTTATACCCTTCCTGGACGATGAAGATGTTCCTGCATATGAAGATGTTCCTACACAGCAGCCATTGAGGATGTTCCTACACAGCAGCCAATGAAAATGTTCCTACACAGCAGCCAGATTGTGACATCACAGAGCATCCCTGTGATGTCACAATCTGGCTGCTGTGTAAGAACATTTTCATTGGCTGCTGTGTAGGAACATCCTCAATGGCTGCTATGTAGGAACATCTTCATTGGCTGCTGTGTAGGAACAGTCTCATTGGCTGCTGTGTCTATCTATCTATCTATCTATCTATCTATCTATCTATCTATCTATCTATCTATCTATCTATCTATCTATCTATCTATCTATCTATCTATCTATCTATCTATCTATCTATCTATATGTCTCTATCTCTATCTATCTATCTAGTGACTCTCAGGGCGGCGCGGCCCCCTTTTATACCCTTCCTGGACGATGAAGATGTTCCTGCACATGAAGATGTTCCTACACAGCAGCCATTGAGGATGTTCCTACACAGCAGCCAATGAAAATGTTCCTACACAGCAGCCAGATTGTGACATCACAGAGCATCCCTGTGATGTCACAATCTGGCTGCTGTGTAGGAACATTTTCATTGGCTGCTGTGTAGGAACATCCTCAATGGCTGCTGTGTAGGAATATCTTCATTGGCTGCTGTGTAGGAACAGTCTCATTGGCTGCTGTGTCTATCTATCTATCTATCTATCTATCTATCTATCTATCTATCTATCTATCTATCTATCTATCTATCTATCTATCTATCTATCTATCTATCTATCTATCTATCTATCTATCTATCTATCTATCTATCTATCTATCTATCTATATGTCTCTATCTCTATCTATCTATCTAGTGACTCTCAGGGCGGCGCGGCCCCCTTTTATACCCTTCCTGGACGATGAAGATGTTCCTGCACATGAAGATGTTCCTACACAGCAGCCATTGAGGATGTTCCTACACAGCAGCCAATGAAAATGTTCCTACACAGCAGCCAGATTGTGACATCACAGAGCATCCCTGTGATGTCACAATCTGGCTGCTGTGAAAGAACATTTTCATTGGCTGCTGTGTAGGAACATCCTCAATGGCTGCTGTGTAGGAACATCTTCATTGGCTGCTGTGTAGGAACAGTCTCATTGGCTGCTGTGTCTATCTATCTATCTATCTATCTATCTATCTATCTATCTATCTATCTATCTATCTATCTATCTATCTATCTATCTATCTATCTATCTATCTATCTATCTATCTATCTATCTATATGTCTCTATCTCTATCTATCTATCTATCTAGTGACTCTCAGGGCGGCGCGGCCCCCTTTTATACCCTTCCTGGACGATGAAGATGTTCCTGCACATGAAGATGTTCCTACACAGCAGCCATTGAGGATGTTCCTACACAGCAGCCAATGAAAATGTTCCTACACAGCAGCCAGATTGTGACATCACAGAGCATCCCTGTGATGTCACAATCTGGCTGCTGTGTAAGAACATTTTCATTGGCTGCTGTGTAGGAACATCCTCAATGGCTGATATGTAGGAACATCTTCATTGGCTGCTGTGTAGGAACAGTCTCATTGGCTGCTGTGTCTATCTATCTATCTATCTATCTATCTATCTATCTATCTATCTATCTATCTATCTATCTATCTATCTATCTATCTATCTATATGTCTCTATCTCTATCTATCTATCTAGTGACTCTCAGGGCGGCGCGGCCCCCTTTTATACCCTTCCTGGACGATGAAGATGTTCCTGCACATGAAGATGTTCCTACACAGCAGCCATTGAGGATGTTCCTACACAGCAGCCAATGAAAATGTTCCTACACAGCAGCCAGATTGTGACATCACAGAGCATCCCTGTGATGTCACAATCTGGCTGCTGTGAAAGAACATTTTCATTGGCTGCTGTGTAGGAACATCCTCAATGGCTGCTGTGTAGGAACATCTTCATTGGCTGCTGTGTAGGAACAGTCTCATTGGCTGCTGTGTCTATCTATCTATCTATCTATCTATCTATCTATCTATCTATCTATCTATCTATCTATCTATCTATCTATCTATCTATCTATCTATCTATCTATCTATCTATCTATCTATCTATCTATATGTCTCTATCTCTATCTATCTATCTATCTAGTGACTCTCAGGGCGGCGCGGCCCCCTTTTATACCCTTCCTGGACGATGAAGATGTTCCTGCACATGAAGATGTTCCTACACAGCAGCCATTGAGGATGTTCCTACACAGCAGCCAATGAAAATGTTCCTACACAGCAGCCAGATTGTGACATCACAGAGCATCCCTGTGATGTCACAATCTGGCTGCTGTGTAAGAACATTTTCATTGGCTGCTGTGTAGGAACATCCTCAATGGCTGATATGTAGGAACATCTTCATTGGCTGCTGTGTAGGAACAGTCTCATTGGCTGCTGTGTCTATCTATCTATCTATCTATCTATCTATCTATCTATCTATCTATCTATCTATCTATCTATCTATCTATCTATCTATCTATCTATCTATCTATCTATCTATCTATCTATCTATCTATCTATCTATCTATCTATCTATCTATATGTCTCTATCTCTATCTATCTATCTAGTGACTCTCAGGGCGGCGCGGCCCCCTTTTATACCCTTCCTGGACGATGAAGATGTTCCTGCACATGAAGATGTTCCTACACAGCAGCCATTGAGGATGTTCCTACACAGCAGCCAATGAAAATGTTCCTACACAGCAGCCAGATTGTGACATCACAGAGCATCCCTGTGATGTCACAATCTGGCTGCTGTGAAAGAACATTTTCATTGGCTGCTGTGTAGGAACATCCTCAATGGCTGCTGTGTAGGAACATCTTCATTGGCTGCTGTGTAGGAACAGTCTCATTGGCTGCTGTGTCTATCTATCTATCTATCTATCTATCTATCTATCTATCTATCTATCTATCTATCTATCTATCTATCTATCTATATGTCTCTATCTCTATCTATCTATCTATCTAGTGACTCTCAGGGCGGCGCGGCCCCCTTTTATACCCTTCCTGGACGATGAAGATGTTCCTGCACATGAAGATGTTCCTACACAGCAGCCATTGAGGATGTTCCTACACAGCAGCCAATGAAAATGTTCCTACACAGCAGCCAGATTGTGACATCACAGAGCATCCCTGTGATGTCACAATCTGGCTGCTGTGTAAGAACATTTTCATTGGCTGCTGTGTAGGAACATCCTCAATGGCTGATATGTAGGAACATCTTCATTGGCTGCTGTGTAGGAACAGTCTCATTGGCTGCTGTGTCTATCTATCTATCTATCTATCTATCTATCTATCTATCTATCTATCTATCTATCTATCTATCTATCTATCTATCTATCTATCTATCTATCTATCTATCTATCTATATGTCTCTATCTCTATCTATCTATCTAGTGACTCTCAGGGCGGCGCGGCCCCCTTTTATACCCTTCCTGGACGATGAAGATGTTCCTGCACATGAAGATGTTCCTACACAGCAGCCATTGAGGATGTTCCTACACAGCAGCCAATGAAAATGTTCCTACACAGCAGCCAGATTGTGACATCACAGAGCATCCCTGTGATGTCACAATCTGGCTGCTGTGTAAGAACATTTTCATTGGCTGCTGTGTAGGAACATCCTCAATGGCTGCTGTGTAAGAACATCTTCATTGGCTGCTGTGTAGGAACAGTCTCATTGGCTGCTGTGTCTATCAATCTATCTATCTATCTATCTATCTATCTATCTATCTATCTATCTATCTATCTATCTATCTATCTATCTATCTATCTATCTATCTATCTATCTATCTATCTATCTATCTATCTATCTATCTATATGTCTCTATCTCTATCTATCTATCTAGTGACTCTCAGGGCGGCGCGGCCCCCTTTTATACCCTTCCTGGACGATGAAGATGTTCCTGCACATGAAGATGTTCCTACACAGCAGCCATTGAGGATGTTCCTACACAGCAGCCAATGAAAATGTTCCTACACAGCAGCCAGATTGTGACATCACAGAGCATCCCTGTGATGTCACAATCTGGCTGCTGTGTAAGAACATTTTCATTGGCTGCTGTGTAGGAACATCCTCAATGGCTGCTGTGTAGGAACATCTTCATTGGCTGCTGTGTAGGAACAGTCTCATTGGCTGTTGTGTCTATCAATCTATCTATCTATCTATCTATCTATCTATCTATCTATCTATCTATCTATCTATCTATCTATCTATCTATCTATCTATCTATCTATCTATATGTCTCTATCTCTATCTATCTATCTAGTGACTCTCAGGGCGGCGCGGCCCCCTTTTATACCCTTCCTGGACGATGAAGATGTTCCTGCATATGAAGATGTTCCTACACAGCAGCCATTGAGGATGTTCCTACACAGCAGCCAATGAAAATGTTCCTACACAGCAGCCAGATTGTGACATCACAGAGCATCCCTGTGATGTCACAATCTGGCTGCTGTGTAAGAACATTTTCATTGGCTGCTGTGTAGGAACATCCTCAATGGCTGCTATGTAGGAACATCTTCATTGGCTGCTGTGTAGGAACAGTCTCATTGGCTGCTGTGTCTATCTATCTATCTATCTATCTATCTATCTATCTATCTATCTATCTATCTATCTATCTATCTATCTATCTATCTATCTATCTATCTATCTATCTATCTATCTATCTATATGTCTCTATCTCTATCTATCTATCTAGTGACTCTCAGGGCGGCGCGGCCCCCTTTTATACCCTTCCTGGACGATGAAGATGTTCCTGCACATGAAGATGTTCCTACACAGCAGCCATTGAGGATGTTCCTACACAGCAGCCAATGAAAATGTTCCTACACAGCAGCCAGATTGTGACATCACAGAGCATCCCTGTGATGTCACAATCTGGCTGCTGTGAAAGAACATTTTCATTGGCTGCTGTGTAGGAACATCCTCAATGGCTGCTGTGTAGGAACATCTTCATTGGCTGCTGTGTAGGAACAGTCTCATTGGCTGCTGTGTCTATCAATCTATCTATCTATCTATCTATCTATCTATCTATCTATCTATCTATCTATCTATCTATCTATCTATCTATCTATCTATCTATCTATCTATCTATCTATCTATCTATCTATCTATCTATCTATCTATATGTCTCTATCTCTATCTATCTATCTAGTGACTCTCAGGGCGGCGCGGCCCCCTTTTATACCCTTCCTGGACGATGAAGATGTTCCTGCATATGAAGATGTTCCTACACAGCAGCCATTGAGGATGTTCCTACACAGCAGCCAATGAAAATGTTCCTACACAGCAGCCAGATTGTGACATCACAGAGCATCCCTGTGATGTCACAATCTGGCTGCTGTGTAAGAACATTTTCATTGGCTGCTGTGTAGGAACATCCTCAATGGCTGCTATGTAGGAACATCTTCATTGGCTGCTGTGTAGGAACAGTCTCATTGGCTGCTGTGTCTATCTATCTATCTATCTATCTATCTATCTATCTATCTATCTATCTATCTATCTATCTATCTATCTATCTATCTATCTATCTATCTATCTATCTATCTATCTATCTATCTATATGTCTCTATCTCTATCTATCTATCTAGTGACTCTCAGGGCGGCGCGGCCCCCTTTTATACCCTTCCTGGACGATGAAGATGTTCCTGCACATGAAGATGTTCCTACACAGCAGCCATTGAGGATGTTCCTACACAGCAGCCAATGAAAATGTTCCTACACAGCAGCCAGATTGTGACATCACAGAGCATCCCTGTGATGTCACAATCTGGCTGCTGTGTAGGAACATTTTCATTGGCTGCTGTGTAGGAACATCCTCAATGGCTGCTGTGTAGGAATATCTTCATTGGCTGCTGTGTAGGAACAGTCTCATTGGCTGCTGTGTCTATCTATCTATCTATCTATCTATCTATCTATCTATCTATCTATCTATCTATCTATCTATCTATCTATCTATCTATCTATCTATCTATCTATCTATCTATCTATCTATCTATATGTCTCTATCTCTATCTATCTATCTAGTGACTCTCAGGGCGGCGCGGCCCCCTTTTATACCCTTCCTGGACGATGAAGATGTTCCTGCACATGAAGATGTTCCTACACAGCAGCCATTGAGGATGTTCCTACACAGCAGCCAATGAAAATGTTCCTACACAGCAGCCAGATTGTGACATCACAGAGCATCCCTGTGATGTCACAATCTGGCTGCTGTGAAAGAACATTTTCATTGGCTGCTGTGTAGGAACATCCTCAATGGCTGCTGTGTAGGAACATCTTCATTGGCTGCTGTGTAGGAACAGTCTCATTGGCTGCTGTGTCTATCTATCTATCTATCTATCTATCTATCTATCTATCTATCTATCTATCTATCTATCTATCTATCTATCTATCTATCTATCTATCTATCTATCTATCTATCTATCTATATGTCTCTATCTCTATCTATCTATCTATCTAGTGACTCTCAGGGCGGCGCGGCCCCCTTTTATACCCTTCCTGGACGATGAAGATGTTCCTGCACATGAAGATGTTCCTACACAGCAGCCATTGAGGATGTTCCTACACAGCAGCCAATGAAAATGTTCCTACACAGCAGCCAGATTGTGACATCACAGAGCATCCCTGTGATGTCACAATCTGGCTGCTGTGTAAGAACATTTTCATTGGCTGCTGTGTAGGAACATCCTCAATGGCTGATATGTAGGAACATCTTCATTGGCTGCTGTGTAGGAACAGTCTCATTGGCTGCTGTGTCTATCTATCTATCTATCTATCTATCTATCTATCTATCTATCTATCTATCTATCTATCTATCTATCTATCTATCTATCTATATGTCTCTATCTCTATCTATCTATCTAGTGACTCTCAGGGCGGCGCGGCCCCCTTTTATACCCTTCCTGGACGATGAAGATGTTCCTGCACATGAAGATGTTCCTACACAGCAGCCATTGAGGATGTTCCTACACAGCAGCCAATGAAAATGTTCCTACACAGCAGCCAGATTGTGACATCACAGAGCATCCCTGTGATGTCACAATCTGGCTGCTGTGAAAGAACATTTTCATTGGCTGCTGTGTAGGAACATCCTCAATGGCTGCTGTGTAGGAACATCTTCATTGGCTGCTGTGTAGGAACAGTCTCATTGGCTGCTGTGTCTATCTATCTATCTATCTATCTATCTATCTATCTATCTATCTATCTATCTATCTATCTATCTATCTATCTATCTATCTATCTATCTATCTATCTATCTATCTATATGTCTCTATCTCTATCTATCTATCTATCTAGTGACTCTCAGGGCGGCGCGGCCCCCTTTTATACCCTTCCTGGACGATGAAGATGTTCCTGCACATGAAGATGTTCCTACACAGCAGCCATTGAGGATGTTCCTACACAGCAGCCAATGAAAATGTTCCTACACAGCAGCCAGATTGTGACATCACAGAGCATCCCTGTGATGTCACAATCTGGCTGCTGTGTAAGAACATTTTCATTGGCTGCTGTGTAGGAACATCCTCAATGGCTGATATGTAGGAACATCTTCATTGGCTGCTGTGTAGGAACAGTCTCATTGGCTGCTGTGTCTATCTATCTATCTATCTATCTATCTATCTATCTATCTATCTATCTATCTATCTATCTATCTATCTATCTATCTATCTATCTATCTATCTATCTATCTATCTATCTATCTATCTATCTATCTATCTATCTATCTATCTATATGTCTCTATCTCTATCTATCTATCTAGTGACTCTCAGGGCGGCGCGGCCCCCTTTTATACCCTTCCTGGACGATGAAGATGTTCCTGCACATGAAGATGTTCCTACACAGCAGCCATTGAGGATGTTCCTACACAGCAGCCAATGAAAATGTTCCTACACAGCAGCCAGATTGTGACATCACAGAGCATCCCTGTGATGTCACAATCTGGCTGCTGTGAAAGAACATTTTCATTGGCTGCTGTGTAGGAACATCCTCAATGGCTGCTGTGTAGGAACATCTTCATTGGCTGCTGTGTAGGAACAGTCTCATTGGCTGCTGTGTCTATCTATCTATCTATCTATCTATCTATCTATCTATCTATCTATCTATCTATCTATCTATCTATCTATCTATCTATCTATATGTCTCTATCTCTATCTATCTATCTATCTAGTGACTCTCAGGGCGGCGCGGCCCCCTTTTATACCCTTCCTGGACGATGAAGATGTTCCTGCACATGAAGATGTTCCTACACAGCAGCCATTGAGGATGTTCCTACACAGCAGCCAATGAAAATGTTCCTACACAGCAGCCAGATTGTGACATCACAGAGCATCCCTGTGATGTCACAATCTGGCTGCTGTGTAAGAACATTTTCATTGGCTGCTGTGTAGGAACATCCTCAATGGCTGATATGTAGGAACATCTTCATTGGCTGCTGTGTAGGAACAGTCTCATTGGCTGCTGTGTCTATCTATCTATCTATCTATCTATCTATCTATCTATCTATCTATCTATCTATCTATCTATCTATCTATCTATCTATCTATCTATCTATCTATCTATCTATATGTCTCTATCTCTATCTATCTATCTAGTGACTCTCAGGGCGGCGCGGCCCCCTTTTATACCCTTCCTGGACGATGAAGATGTTCCTGCACATGAAGATGTTCCTACACAGCAGCCATTGAGGATGTTCCTACACAGCAGCCAATGAAAATGTTCCTACACAGCAGCCAGATTGTGACATCACAGAGCATCCCTGTGATGTCACAATCTGGCTGCTGTGTAAGAACATTTTCATTGGCTGCTGTGTAGGAACATCCTCAATGGCTGCTGTGTAAGAACATCTTCATTGGCTGCTGTGTAGGAACAGTCTCATTGGCTGCTGTGTCTATCAATCTATCTATCTATCTATCTATCTATCTATCTATCTATCTATCTATCTATCTATCTATCTATCTATCTATCTATCTATCTATCTATCTATCTATCTATCTATCTATATGTCTCTATCTCTATCTATCTATCTAGTGACTCTCAGGGCGGCGCGGCCCCCTTTTATACCCTTCCTGGACGATGAAGATGTTCCTGCACATGAAGATGTTCCTACACAGCAGCCATTGAGGATGTTCCTACACAGCAGCCAATGAAAATGTTCCTACACAGCAGCCAGATTGTGACATCACAGAGCATCCCTGTGATGTCACAATCTGGCTGCTGTGTAAGAACATTTTCATTGGCTGCTGTGTAGGAACATCCTCAATGGCTGCTGTGTAGGAACATCTTCATTGGCTGCTGTGTAGGAACAGTCTCATTGGCTGTTGTGTCTATCAATCTATCTATCTATCTATCTATCTATCTATCTATCTATCTATCTATCTATCTATCTATCTATCTATCTATCTATCTATCTATCTATCTATCTATCTATATGTCTCTATCTCTATCTATCTATCTAGTGACTCTCAGGGCGGCGCGGCCCCCTTTTATACCCTTCCTGGACGATGAAGATGTTCCTGCATATGAAGATGTTCCTACACAGCAGCCATTGAGGATGTTCCTACACAGCAGCCAATGAAAATGTTCCTACACAGCAGCCAGATTGTGACATCACAGAGCATCCCTGTGATGTCACAATCTGGCTGCTGTGTAAGAACATTTTCATTGGCTGCTGTGTAGGAACATCCTCAATGGCTGCTATGTAGGAACATCTTCATTGGCTGCTGTGTAGGAACAGTCTCATTGGCTGCTGTGTCTATCTATCTATCTATCTATCTATCTATCTATCTATCTATCTATCTATCTATCTATCTATCTATCTATCTATCTATCTATCTATCTATCTATCTATCTATATGTCTCTATCTCTATCTATCTATCTAGTGACTCTCAGGGCGGCGCGGCCCCCTTTTATACCCTTCCTGGACGATGAAGATGTTCCTGCACATGAAGATGTTCCTACACAGCAGCCATTGAGGATGTTCCTACACAGCAGCCAATGAAAATGTTCCTACACAGCAGCCAGATTGTGACATCACAGAGCATCCCTGTGATGTCACAATCTGGCTGCTGTGTAGGAACATTTTCATTGGCTGCTGTGTAGGAACATCCTCAATGGCTGCTGTGTAGGAATATCTTCATTGGCTGCTGTGTAGGAACAGTCTCATTGGCTGCTGTGTCTATCTATCTATCTATCTATCTATCTATCTATCTATCTATCTATCTATCTATCTATCTATCTATCTATCTATCTATCTATCTATCTATCTATCTATCTATATGTCTCTATCTCTATCTATCTATCTAGTGACTCTCAGGGCGGCGCGGCCCCCTTTTATACCCTTCCTGGACGATGAAGATGTTCCTGCACATGAAGATGTTCCTACACAGCAGCCATTGAGGATGTTCCTACACAGCAGCCAATGAAAATGTTCCTACACAGCAGCCAGATTGTGACATCACAGAGCATCCCTGTGATGTCACAATCTGGCTGCTGTGAAAGAACATTTTCATTGGCTGCTGTGTAGGAACATCCTCAATGGCTGCTGTGTAGGAACATCTTCATTGGCTGCTGTGTAGGAACAGTCTCATTGGCTGCTGTGTCTATCTATCTATCTATCTATCTATCTATCTATCTATCTATCTATCTATCTATCTATCTATCTATCTATCTATCTATCTATCTATCTATCTATCTATCTATCTATCTATCTATCTATCTATCTATCTATCTATATGTCTCTATCTCTATCTATCTATCTATCTAGTGACTCTCAGGGCGGCGCGGCCCCCTTTTATACCCTTCCTGGACGATGAAGATGTTCCTGCACATGAAGATGTTCCTACACAGCAGCCATTGAGGATGTTCCTACACAGCAGCCAATGAAAATGTTCCTACACAGCAGCCAGATTGTGACATCACAGAGCATCCCTGTGATGTCACAATCTGGCTGCTGTGTAAGAACATTTTCATTGGCTGCTGTGTAGGAACATCCTCAATGGCTGATATGTAGGAACATCTTCATTGGCTGCTGTGTAGGAACAGTCTCATTGGCTGCTGTGTCTATCTATCTATCTATCTATCTATCTATCTATCTATCTATCTATCTATCTATCTATCCATCTATCTATCTATCTATCTATCTATCTATCTATCTATCTATCTATCTATCTATCTATCTATCTATCTATCTATCTATCTATCTATCTATCTATCTATCTATCTATCTATATGTCTCTATCTCTATCTATCTATCTAGTGACTCTCAGGGCGGCGCGGCCCCCTTTTATACCCTTCCTGGACGATGAAGATGTTCCTGCACATGAAGATGTTCCTACACAGCAGCCATTGAGGATGTTCCTACACAGCAGCCAATGAAAATGTTCCTACACAGCAGCCAGATTGTGACATCACAGAGCATCCCTGTGATGTCACAATCTGGCTGCTGTGTAGGAACATTTTCATTGGCTGCTGTGTAGGAACATCCTCAATGGCTGCTGTGTAGGAATATCTTCATTGGCTGCTGTGTAGGAACAGTCTCATTGGCTGCTGTGTCTATCTATCTATCTATCTATCTATCTATCTATCTATCTATCTATCTATCTATCTATCTATCTATCTATCTATCTATCTATCTATCTATCTATCTATCTATCTATCTATCTATCTATCTATCTATATGTCTCTATCTCTATCTATCTATCTAGTGACTCTCAGGGCGGCGCGGCCCCCTTTTATACCCTTCCTGGACGATGAAGATGTTCCTGCATATGAAGATGTTCCTACACAGCAGCCATTGAGGATGTTCCTACACAGCAGCCAATGAAAATGTTCCTACACAGCAGCCAGATTGTGACATCACAGAGCATCCCTGTGATGTCACAATCTGGCTGCTGTGTAAGAACATTTTCATTGGCTGCTGTGTAGGAACATCCTCAATGGCTGCTATGTAGGAACATCTTCATTGGCTGCTGTGTAGGAACAGTCTCATTGGCTGCTGTGTCTATCTATCTATCTATCTATCTATCTATCTATCTATCTATCTATCTATCTATCTATCTATCTATCTATCTATCTATCTATCTATCTATCTATCTATCTATCTATCTATCTATCTATCTATCTATCTATCTATCTATCTATCTATCTATCTATCTATCTATATGTCTCTATCTCTATCTATCTATCTATCTAGTGACTCTCAGGGCGGCGCGGCCCCCTTTTATACCCTTCCTGGACGATGAAGATGTTCCTGCACATGAAGATGTTCCTACACAGCAGCCATTGAGGATGTTCCTACACAGCAGCCAATGAAAATGTTCCTACACAGCAGCCAGATTGTGACATCACAGAGCATCCCTGTGATGTCACAATCTGGCTGCTGTGTAGGTACATTTTCATTGGCTGCTGTGTAGGAACATCCTCAATGGCTGCTGTGTAGGAATATCTTCATTGGCTGCTGTGTAGGAACAGTCTCATTGGCTGCTGTGTCTATCTATCTATCTATCTATCTATCTATCTATCTATCTATCTATCTATCTATCTATCTATCTATCTATCTATCTATCTATCTATCTATCTATCTATCTATATGTCTCTATCTCTATCTATCTATCTAGTGACTCTCAGGGCGGCGCGGCCCCCTTTTATACCCTTCCTGGACGATGAAGATGTTCCTGCACATGAAGATGTTCCTACACAGCAGCCATTGAGGATGT